>NC_134465.1:64993840-65301340 GCF_047948215.1 Lycorma delicatula | reverse complement strand
GCAAGAACACCTACTTCAAGTTTTTGACGCCCTCACTATTTCGCAGTCATATAAGCATTAATTTTCAGTCCATTACATACGTTCTATTAATGAGTAAACCCTACACACAAGCATCAAGTTTAAACTCGCTCCCAATTCCAACTCCCTGCATAAACGCGTATGAAAAATGCACCACAACAAATTGAAAATTGTCCTCTCGATAGATATACTTTCCCTCAGGTCATCATTTGGAGGGACGATGATGACGGTTCCGCCTACGCTAGCTGATGAATTACTGAAGTCGGGCGAATTCGCATCGGATGGGTGGCCTGTTGCGTGTCGAGGAAGTCCTCCGAAAAGCGATGTTTTCGGTGTTGGTCATAGGGTACCGAGCTGGGTTCTGTAATGGTCCCCTTAGGAGGAGGCAATGCTTTAATTGCAAGACGAGGGGAGGGGCACCTTCGGAAAGATTGTCAACCGGAAACCTAATGTTCCTTATGCGATGTCAGGGACATTCACTTAAGGACCGAGGCTGCAGGGCCAGGAGTAAGCAATGATACCTGTGCGCCTTCGTTCTTTGGGATGGTGGTCTAGGGTTGTGACAGCACCGTCCGGGAGGGGTGGGATGCTCAGGTGTCCCACCTGCGCTCACTGGACGGGAACTCCCTTGGGACTTCATGACGGGAGGGTAAAGTAAGACCGTAGTCACGGTGGGGGATCCCCTTGGGGTTCCTCATTACAGGCGTGGTGTCAATACCGGAGTGCCGGTGGGGGGATCCCTTCGGCGTCCCCTGCAATTAAGATCGAGTCCCGGCTACCTGGAAGGAACCTTAGTTCCTTTCGAGGTAGTTTGAGGACCACTGGAGCTGTGTAAATGCTTGACTGTGGTCCGGCTCTAGGACGAAGGAAACAAAATGAACTCAAAAAAAAAAAAAAAAAACAGTGAAAATAACCTCAAATTTTTTTTGACATTAAATTGAGTGTAACTCAAGAACGACTAAGCTACTCATTATTAAATTTTCATAAACAACTTCAGATACACTATTACAACATATGTAAATTTCAATGAAATTGATCCAGTAATCTATGAGATTTTTGAGCCACAAAATTTTATACATAGGTCTAAAGGAAACTCCAATTTAAGTTAATGGTATCTTCCATTCCTCTTATCTTAAAAACGTAAAGAATTTCTATTCACCCTCCCTGCACTCCCATGAAACACCCGAAAGAAATACCATGATATTCTTCGAAAAATCGTAAAAAATACTGATTGAATTCAGTAGATTACTTTTCATTATTCATTTTTGTAATGGTTAAAAAAATCAAAAATGTTTGACAATGACGATGAACGAAAAACTTAATTTACTGAGTGATTTAAGTCACTAGCGGCCACATTTCTTGAATGAAATAACTAGTAAAATACTATGAAATATATGTTGGAAGATGAAGGCAGCTACGTAGAAAAGTAATAGTTTGTTACACACACACGCGCGCACGCACAGTCATACACATACACAAATTATATATATATATATATAAAATATATAATATAATATAATATTTACAACAATACCTACACTAACCACAATTTTTGAAACAGTAAATTTCATAGTAGATTGTTATACATATTCTGTTCTGGTTAATAGTAGATTAAGGAACATCACTAAAAGAAATTTCATAAATATCAGAAAACACGTTTGTTTACCTTAACTGTTTCACAAACAAAGATACAAAATGTTAAAAGGTCGTTTAAAACCAGGACAATCAAATCCAATTCTCTTGGTCAATTATTTTTAAATCGTGTTCAAAAAAAAAGCTCTGAATTCAACCTTTGTTTTTTTATTTTTTTTTGTTTTCTTTTTTGTACTTTTATCTCCCCAACAACTACAAAGCTTCTCCCAATTAAATTGAATCTAATTTTTTTTTCTCCTTTTTTACAGTAAGAAATTTATTTTATAGCGTGTGAAAACACGTCAAACTTTATAGGTATTTGAAACCAGATTCTTTTAATTTTGTTTTTTATTTTTTAAATTTGACATATAACAAGTGTCACTCAATGTATATTAATAAAAACATACGATTCTTTATTAGTGAAAATTATAATTAGATATTTTAATCAATTCAGAATTAAAAATAAAAAAAAGTTGATAAAGTTGTTATACTTTTCTGACATTGGTAATAATTTATACTTTTCTGTACAAGAATAATTTATTACAAGAATAAATTATTCTTGTACAGTGAAAAAATAACATACATGAAAACAGTTTAATAATTTCAAAAAATCTATATTTTTTTTTACTTTTTTCTACTTCTTAACCACCAAATTCCCCTCCCCTCCTAAGAAAGGTTTTTGACTTGTCTTTGTTTACTGCTTAAAATGAAAGAAACTAAAAAATGTACATCCCAACTCTGTAGGGGAAGACACCCACTTTATGACGTTACCGGTCGCCATAACACCCCCTCTGTTCCGAGCTCTGAGGATCTTTCCCAGAAGTCATCTTTAGACCCTCTAACTGATTACATCTCACAGTCATCAGCCAGGCTCGTTCGGGATACCACCGATGTAAATGCCTCGGCAGACATTTGCATGAGTAAAATAAAAATCAAATTTTGCCTTCGTATAGGCCTCAAACGGACATCTTCACATCCAATCTAACAAGATTCCCTCAAACTAACTAACCGAGAACGTGGAAGCGCGGACTCCGTTTCTAGTCTAAATTTGACAACATTGTTCGTGACTTCGAATGCCTCAGAAAACGAATGAGTTGTAAATCTAATCAGTGCTACACTTATAAAAAGTTACATAAGATGTTTTTTTTTGGGAGTGGGAGTGAATTATGATGTAATTTTAAAGTATTATTATTATTCGCCAAGGACAAAGAGACTCGCGTGGCAAGAGACCTGGGACAAAAAGACCAGAGGACGATGGACCGCAAGGTTTATCCCTCTGGCCAGACTATGGACAGAGCGGTGGCATGGAGAGGTGATGTACTCCGTACTTATCTCCATGTCATAGGGAAAGCGCCGTCCTCCATCGCCTCTATTTCCCAGGTGTACGGGACGACGCCGAGCGACCTTTTTCAAATGTGCTCGGTGAGCGGCAGGTCGAGGGACACTATAAGCGGATCTCGGAGCACTGGGCCCCTAGAACGTGTTTCTGATGATGCTTCGTAACCTAAGCAGCTGGGAGAGAGTAGCTCAATTTGTCGGCAGCATTCTCAGGATCAAGAACCTGAATAATTTTGAAAATTAAGCAGCGGCCTTCTCAGGCTAGGATAGGAGAACTCGGTCTGAAGTAATGTATTAAATGGTTGTGGGTCGATTTCTAATAGAAATAAGGGTGGTTTTAGCCGGTAGTCTGCTGATGGCAGTTTTAATAATACCCCCAATGAGAGCCCGGAATTCCGTACGTAAATGCATTTCTATCTCCCTTCACCCCAAAAAATTATTATTTATTAACCCATCTGGTTGGTCCGATGGTAAAAAAATCAGTTGTTTAACAGTTGATTTTCGAAGTAAATTCAGAGATTCAAATCCTAATAAAAATTGCTTTTATACGGATTTAAATACTTAAATCTAAAACTAAAGTACCCCGGTATCCAATCGGGGTACTTTAGTGGTTGGGATTCAATTAACTACACATCGCAGGAATGATCGGCCTGAATCTGTAAAGACTATACTCATTTATATGTCATACACATCATCCTCATCTCATGTTGCGACGATGGGGGTTGTTTATTGAACTATTTGAACAGATTGCAACATATATACATCAATAAAAAAAAACAAACTAAAAAGGTTAAAAAATTCAATTATATACTTAAATTCAAATGTATGTCATTAATTATTATTTTTTAACTTTTATCGACGTGAAATTTAGGATCAAAAAAACTAAAAATATAATTAATAAAGTTCATTTTGTTAATTACTATAACATAAAGCTGGCTTGACTTAAAATAAATGCAAGTGTATATATATATATATATATAAAAGAAATGCTTCATGTAATGTAACGTTAGCTGAATAATCATAACATGCAGGTTGTCAAACATAACAGGTACCTACATTACACAGTACAGGTTCCTTCCTACATTTATCTATCAAGTTATATATAGTTAATATATTTGCTATAATGTTTCTGTCTGGGTGTGTATGTGTAGACGCTAACACTGGAGACTGATATGTTCCTCATTTAAATTCTTGTAGTCCACGAATATATCCACCATGAATTAGACGGAAAGAAGAAGGCATTTTATAGGTTGGGATAGACATAATAGCAAAAAGTAAAAGGCTTATTAATGTTTTGTTTCTTACTCTTTTTTTCTTTCTAATTAATTTTTGAAGTATTTTCTATAGATAATTATTTATTTTCTTTGTTCCTTCTCATTTGCTTTTATAAAATGTTGATTTGATTTTCCTCTTTTATTTCATTCCTTCAATCCTTTTCTCTTTTTATTTAACACAGTCAAAGAGGAAGAAGTAACTCATTATATTGTGGGACTTTTATAGCAGTTAGGTCGACTGTTGTGTTACACACAAACACACACACATACACACACACACACACGCACACACACACACACACACACACACACACACACACACACACACACACACACACACACACACACACACACACACACACACACACACACACACACGCACACACACACTCAACGGTCAAATGGTCGGTCTTTTGCTACATTAAAAGCCATTAGTTGATCTAAGTGAGATCTGAAACCTCATTAGAATATTCACTTTCTATTGTTTTATACGTTTCATTTTATATAATCTTTTTTTCAACTTTTCTTTCTCTTTCATCACAATCTATCTCATCTTCTTCTTCTTTTTCTTTTAAAATTTTATTATTACTATTATTCTTTCTCCAATGCCAACGGAATTTCTATTTAACAAACTAAAAGATAATCCTTATAACTTTTCCACCTTTCTTTGTATTGGTTTTTTCTTCTATTTATTTATCAGTGTCTTCTAAATTATTATTATTTTATTTTTTATTACTACTTTATGCTTTATATATATATATATATATTATTTTTAACTTGAACAACAGATCCGGATTATTCAAATAAATGTTAAAAAACCGGTTTTTTCCTGTCCGATTATATGTATATTTTTTCTTTTTTGTGTTTGCTTTTTTTTTAAACTTTATTTTGCTTCATATAAATTCTTTCCAATCAAAGAAATCTTTCTTTATATTTTATTATATATATATGTTAGTTTGCATGTATATTTGATTATTATTCTTTTTTAAAATTTTTATTTTAATCTATATATTTTAAAATATTTATATAAAATATTTAAGGTTTTATGTTTCATAATGATATTCTCCTAAGTTTTACACACACATTATGCCTTCTTTCTTTGATTTTTAATTATTTTAATTTTATTCTTGTATATCTATTGTAATTTTTCATCATATCTAATACAATTATGTAATTTTATTTTGTTTATGTATTGATTAATTTATTTATCATTATTCATTTATATAATAAAAAATTGTAAACTTTTGTGTTTCAACTGTTAATTTATTTTAAGTTAAAATAATCTAGCAATCATTATATTGATAAATCACATAAGAGGTATGATTAAAGTTTTTATTTTATCTTAAAATTATCAATGGCCCTTTAAAAATGATTGGCCCTTTAAAAATGATTTGTCATAATCCCATGCTTTTATTTTCCCCCCTTCTGCTGTTTGGTGGTGTGGTGGTATACAAAAATATAAATCGTTTTTGAGATAAGAACAATTGACAAAATTTAAGTTTATTTACTGGTGAATATATTTGAACTATATTAAAGGGAATAACTATATTATAAAACTATAGTACTGCGTAATGGTGGTGAGGAAGCGATTGATAGATTATACAAACTGGTGTGTAATATTTACGAAAAAGGGGACGTTCCGTCAGACTTCAAAAAGAATATTAGTCATGATACCAAAGAAAGCAGGAGCACATAAACGTGAAGAATACAGAACAATTAGCTTACCTAGTCATGCATCAAAATCTTAACTACAATTCTGTACAGAAGAATTGAGAGGAGATGGAAGAAGAATGAGGAGAAAGGAGATGGTCTTTAGGAGAAGACCAATTTGGGTTCAGGAAAAGTATAGGGACAAGGAAAGCTATTTTAGCGCTCAGGTTAATAGTAGAAGGAAGATTAAAGAAAAAACCAACATACTTGGCATTTTTAGACCTGGAAAAGCCGTTCGATAACGTACCCTGGAATAAAATGTTCAGCATTTTGAAAAAATTGGAGTTCATTTACAGAGATAGAAGAACAAATTGCTAACATTTACAAGAAAGAAGCCGTAATAAGAAAGGGAGTCCAACAAGGATGTTCCCTATCCTCGTTACCTTTTAATCGTTACATAGAACTAGCAGTTAATAATGTTAAAGAACAATTTAGATTCGGAGTACCAGTACAAGGTGAAAAGATAAAGATTCTACGATTTGCTGATGATATAGTAATTCTAGCTGAAAGTAAAAATGATTGAGAAGAAACAATCAACGGTAAGGATGAAGTCCTACGCAAGAACTACCACATGAAAATAAACAAGGACAAAACGAATGTAATGTGAAATGTAGCAGAAATAATGAAGATGGACCACTGAATGTAAAAATAGGAAAAGAAAAGATTATGGAGGTAGAAGAATTTTGTTATTTGAGAAGTAAAATTACTAAAGATGGACGAAGCAGCAGCGATATAAAATGCCGAATAGCACAGGCGAAAAGAGCGTTCAGTCAGAAATATAATTTGCTTACATCAAAAATTAATTTAAATGTCAGGAAAAGATATTTGAAAGTATATGTTTGGAGCGCAGCTTTAAATGGAAGTGAAATTTGGACGATCGGAGTACCTGAGAAGAAAAGATTAGAAACTTTTGAAATTTGGTGCTACAGGAGAATTTTAAAAATCAGATGGGTGGATAAAGTGACAAATGAAGAGGTGTTGTGGCAAACCGATCAAGAAAGAAGCATTTGGAAAAATATAGTTAAAAGAAGAAACAAACTTACAGGCCACATATTAAGGCATCCTGGAATAGTCGCTTTAGTATTGGAGGGACAGGTAGAAGGAAAAATTGTGTAGGCAGGCAACGTTTGGAATATTTAAAACAAATTGTTAGGGATATAGGAAGTAGGGGGTATACCGAAATGAAACGACTAGCACTAGATAGGGAATCTTGGAGAGGTGCATCAAACCAGTCAACTGAAGACAAAAAAAAATATTCAAGGGGAATTATGGTGATAATATAAAAAATATGTATCTGATGTTTTATAAATCTTAACGTTTTAGTTAGGGTCCAACTAGTTTATCTAAACATATGTAGATATTTATTTGCAAACACACCGACTTGGTCTAGTGGTGAACTCGTTATCTCAAATCAGCTGATTTCGAAAGGTTCCAAAGGTAATTTTATACGGATTTGAATACTAGATCGAGGTGTTCTTTGGTGGTTGGGGTTCAATTAACTACACATCTCGGGAATGATCGATCTGAGACTCTACAAGACTGTCCTTTATTTGCATTAATACTTATCATTCTCTGAAGTAATAACTTACGGTGGTTCCGGAGGCTAAACAGAAAAAAAAGAGGTACCGTTGCGTACGTGTATACGTATGTGTGTCGCACTGGTTTTGGCTATATATCTCAGATTGATCGAACCGATTTTCTACAAAATTTGGCTCAAATATTTCTATTTATGATGCATTGAATATATTAATTTTTTTCAAAATTCGTTAAAAGTTAGATGTTGCAAAAAAAAAAATCCAATTTCAACCTTATTTACAGGCATTTTAGAGAAAAACTTAAAGCAAATTTTTACATAATCAAATTTTTACATAATAATAATCAAAAACAAATTAAAAAACCCATCTTTTAAAATAGAAATGTATGTTTTTTGGTTTTTGCTCCTTTCGGTTTAAACATTTTTTGAGAGTTTATACTTCATGTATAGAGCTATCAAGACATGTCTACAATTTTTTTAAATTATTATCTTCGGGTTTAAAATACAGTAAAGTTTTTTGAAAAGCTCTTTTTCTTATTTTAGCCTTTATTTTTAAAGGGTGTATTAGAGTTAGAAAAAAAAATTACTTAAGCAAATTTATTAAGCTTAAGAAGTAAAAGCTTAAATATTTTTAGAGAAATTTTTCTTAAAATTAATTCTCCACCTCTAGAAAATACTTAATCTATTTTTTGGCTCTAACTCTTTTAATTTTTATTATTAATAGCTGGGAAAGTCATGTAATACTTTGCCAGCTTTTTTCTACGTTTAACTGTTGAAAAGTTATTTAAGGTTTCATACTTTATTAACCACCTATATATGTAAAGCTGTATATTCACAAAAAAAAAACATCGAAAGAATTTGAGGTCATGTTCAATACATGAAAAAATTAGTTCATATAACCATAGGAAAGAATATAAGCCCTTTTTGAGTTATAACTTGCAAAAACTTCGCCTGATTTCTGTTTTGTAAGTGGAATTGAGCTGTACTGAAATTTTTGGAACTTAAATTGTATGGTTTCGTATGTTTTTTATCTGAAAAAAATAAATAAAACAAGTTGAAGAGTTGTAGCATTAGTAATTTTTAAGAAAGTTAAAATAAAATTCAATAAAATGCTGTCATAAAACACAATGTTTTAGAGTTGTGAACAATGACTTCGTTAAGTTAACTTAATTATACAACACACACACACACACACACACAGAGAGAGAGAGAGAGAGAGAGAGAGAGAGAGAGAGAGAGAGAGAGAGAGAGAGAGAGAGAGAGAGAGAGAGAGAGAGTTAGAGAGAGAGAGAGTGAGAGAGAGTGAGAGAGTGAGAGAGAGAGAGAGAGAGAGAGAGAGAGAGGGAGAGAGAGAGAGAGAGAGAGAGAGAGAGAGATACACACACACACACACACACAGAGACACTGCTGAAACCATAGTTGTAGTAAGCCGTGTGACGGGAAAGTGACGTGGCTTTATTCAGATGCACGGCTTACACACGTACACACCCACAACTTAATTTAAAATATTTAAAAATTATATTTCTTGTTTATTTAATTCAAAATTGAAACTAAAGCGCTTGCATATACCGTATTTCATTCGCGTGGATGTGGAGGTACTAAAGGCCACTTTAAATACTTTTTTACACTTTAAATATTATTTATTTATTTAATTATACCGCTAACCTATGACGTCACAACATAGCGGACGACTACAACAGCTGTTCGTCAGTGCTTCACTAGCGCTCCTTGGTGGTGAGAGGGGGTACAATTGACGCAGTAAACCCACTTAGCCCACGTATTTATTTACAATAGATTTGCAAATGAAATTTTTTTTTTTTTGACAAATATATCTAAGAAAAATAAGACCTGAATCTGGCGAAATCTCGAGATGATGACCTGTTTTACAGGTGACCTTGGTGTACAACCTCACTCCCTTTATCTTTTTAGTTGACAATTTAATGATAGCAATGCCTTACAAATATTAATAATTTGAGCAAGTTTGTCAAAATTGGTCCAGTAGTTTTGGAGATACAAGGAGTGCAACACCTAACACATACAGACACACACACACACACACACATATATGTATATATATATATATATATATGAGGATGGAAAATTTCCATCCTCAGAAAATTTGAGTTTCTTAGGTGTCAAAAAGTCAAAAACCGGTGAAAACCGCATATCCCCAATTTGGACCATCATAATACTTTCCCTTCTGTAACTATAACGCTATCTAGACGGGAAAGTAAAAAATTTTAATTCGGAAAAATCTACCTAAATTATTTCTAGTGATTTTCCAATATCGAAATAATTCTTGTTTTGATTTAAAACTAATTTTTCTGCCAAATTTAGTTGTTTTATTTATAATAGAAGACAAATTTCTTTAACTTTTCCTCATGTTTAGGTGACATTACTTATAATAGATTTTCTCAGAATTAAATTCCCAATCATTTTTTTTTTTTGATTGATAAATTAATTCACCATAGAAGCTATGAAAAAAGAAATTTGTAACATATGAAAAATATCATGCCTGACTTGGATTCCGAACCTGAGATCTCCGAATAAAAGACTGAGACGCTACCACTCTACCACGGGGAACAATATTTTGTTGTAATATTTTTTTTTTCGGCGATTTAAAAAAGTTAAAAATCTGAAAAATAAAATGTGTACGACACCAGCTTTTAAAATAATTTTCTCAAACGGATACAATTCTGGGATTTATTTAATTAAATTTTTTATATGAAAAAAAAATCATATGAATAGCCATGGGGGTAGGCTCTTTTGCCCAGTGAAATTCCAAGGACTCTGAGTTGGCTACGGGATTCGCCTGGGCTGAAAAGAACCCCCAAAGGTTCAGGTTCTGACTGTTAGGACGGCTAGTAATTTTATTATCCATTTTTTAATATAAATATTATTTAAATCACCCTAAAATTAAATATATATATATTAAAACAGCTAATTTAATAAAATTACTTAAAAAGAAAAAAAAATTGTAGAACACAAATGTCTAACTAATTATAAAAAGATGAACAAACAACTTCAATAAAAATAATAAATAATTTTATTATCACTTTTATTATTATCTGATAAAAAGGAATAGATTGATACAAGTTTTATAAAAGTTAATAGGTTAACATCAGTTTTATTAACAATTTATATTTTATCAGTACAACATTAATATTTGTATGCAAATACAGCCTTCATGTAAATCTTCAGTAAAGAATATGTAAACGTCGATAAAAACAAATTATTGAAAACATGTTTTGTATATTTATATATATATATATTGTCGTGTGGACTTTTTTCAAGTTATGGGTTTAACGTCACGTAAGTAAATATATTACATAACTCCTTAGAACTGGTTTTATTTAATGTAATTGACCAGTAAAATAATATATTTTAAAAATAAAACATAAATATAAAGAAAAACGTTCACACATCCTGTCTTTTTTTAAATACTCATTACTTTTCTCAAGTATTATAAACAAAAATGTGACGGTATCTATGATTCTGAAATATTTTTGGAACTTAATGTATTAGGTTAGTAAGAAAATAATTCGGTTTTCTACTGTGAAATAAAACTCGATTATCTTTTTTACAAAGAATGAACTTAAATCAATCACATATTTTGTATCTTTATCCGATAACTTTTTTTCATTTTTCTGACAACTTAATTATTCCACGCTCATAAAAATTTGGTCTATTTGGAATGAGATATCATTTCCCCACCAAATTCAAATAATTTTCCGAGTTACCAAATATGTAAAAGACCTTGCATTGTCATGGAATTTGGAACACGATTCCTTCGCGATTTTCCAGTGCTGGCTGTTTTTCTTAAATTGTTTCTTACAGTTTCATTAGTTGTTGACAGTAAACATCTGAATTGATTCTTTGGTTCCTTGTAAGTAGCTCAATACACAAATCTTTGCAATTCTACCGGATTAACAGCATGATTAATTTATGATACAATAAAGCTTTCTATGTGATTTTTGCTGGTTAATCACGCTTGGAGCCATGATCATTTCCACGTGTAAGCTTTCTGTTGTGAAATAATGAATTTAATCGATCAAGTAAAGAGGAAAAAGCATATATATATGAAAATTAACTTAAATGTAATTTATTTAAGTTTATTTTTCTCTTGATTGGATAGAATTAAATATAAGATAAATTTTACTTAAAAATATTATCTTTATTAATCTGTTGGATTAACCAATCGACTATACAAACTTATAAAATTACTACGTTTCGGTTAGAATTACACATTCATATACACATGATACAAAATTCATACAAGATGTATGTATGAATGTGTACTGTCATCTGAGGAAGTTTTTTTCTTTCCTGTTTAGCCTCCAGGAATCACCGTCAGGTATTATTTCAGAGGATGAATGAGGATGTAAGTTAAGTGTAGTCTTGTAAAGTCTCAGATCGACTGTTTCTGAGATGTATGGTTAATTGAAACCCAACCACCAAAGAACACCGGTATCCACGATCTAGTATTCAAATCTGTATAAAAGTAACTGCTATTACTAGGATTTGAACGTTGGAACTTTCGACTTCAAAATCAGCTGATTTGCGAAGACGCGTTCACCATTAGACCAACCCGGTGGGTTTCACCTGAGGAAGCTTAGAAAATTCTAAGTGAAATGTAGTGAATTTAATTTATAAGTTTGTATATTTGAGTGGTTAACCCAAGAGGTTAATAAAGAGAATATTTTTAAGTAAAGTATATCTTGTTATTATATGTAATTTTATCCAATCAAGAGGAAAGAAAATTAAACTTAAATTACGTTTAAGTTTATATATATATATATATATCTTTTAAAATTACTTAAAATTTAAATAAAAAAATTTTAATTTAAGCTTCAAATAAGCTTAAACATTTCTTTGTAATTAAAAAAAATATAATAATTAATATTTTTAACAAATAATTATTACAAAAAAAAAAATAATTATGGAACACAGAAGACATTAGTTTTTTTTTATTAAAAACAATATTAAGTTTTATAATTTACTGGTTATAAATAACTAAATCTCAAAAACCGTATAATTTTTACTTCTTTTCTCTTTCAAGGGTTACGTAATCAAATGATCTGTTTCTATGTTTAAAAAACATAAATTTAAATTACCACATTTACACGCGTAATTCATGCACACGAATCTTTAAACAATATTTTTAAAAGATATTCAAAATTAAAATTAAGCCCACCATTAAGGCTGTTTTATTGGTTGTGACACGTCGTCATAAATCGTTAATTAAACAGCTGATTTTCGAAGTTAAAGATTCTGAGGTTCAAATCCTAGTAAAAATAAGCTACGTTTATATAGATTTGAAACTAGTGGATAAGGGTGTACTTTGTAGTTGGGATTCAATTAACCACACACATCTCAGGAATTGTCGGCTTGAGTCTCTACAAAACTACACCTCATTTACATGTCATCTATATCATTCTCAACTCATTGGGTCGTAAGAGGGGTTGCTTATTGTTCACTAGTTGAACAGATTACAACGTACACATTAAGAAAATAAAATATTCAGTCAAATATATGTCATTTTCTCGCTGATCAAATATTAGTTCCATAATAAACCTACATAAATTCGTTTCCTTGCATTAATCACGCACCTGTTTTTAGATGAAAAATTTTGGTATAAAAAGCACGTGAATTATCGAAAGTAAATATAGTAGTAATTTATGTGTAAATTTATCTTATTTACAAGCGGGAATGATATTGTTTCTATTGATTTTTCATCCGTAAGTTTCAGAGTTAACGTTTTGTGTAGAATTAGCATTTATAATCCACTAAAAAAATATATTTCTGATCCCAAATAAAGAACAATGGTCAGGATTTAGTTACTTACTTCATGAATAAATAAAACATAATTTGCATCTTTTAAAAGGCAATTTTTTTAGGTAGATTTCATAACAAAGCTATCTATTGTAATGAGTACCATGATTCGACTTCGGGAAAATTTCGACATATCTTCGCGTTTCAGATCCCTTAGACCCCAAAACCACCGTCAGTTCAAAAGTTTACATATACATTTATATATATATATATTTCACTTTCTTGTAGACACGATAACTGCCGTAATTTTTCGGCAATCACTTTCAAATTCATATATAAAAAGATAACGACCTAAAATCTCGGTCGAGTTCGTTAATGGGCAATATCGGACCATGGGAGTGGAACTGGGAGAGAATTCTCGAAAAAACAAATTATCGCTATAACTTTCCTATTAAGTAAAAAATATCGAATTCGTTTAAAGTTCCTACTATTCTTTGCATAAGGGCCTAAAATTTATCGGAGGAAATGTTTTTGATATTACCAACCAATGGCCCAGAGGTTGGAAAAAATGGTGCTGGGAAGACAAAAAAAATCATACCTCCCTTAAGAGGCATAGTATCGAATCAGTTTAAAATAGTCGTTATTCCTCATAACATAACCTAAAACTTTTGTGTGAAACAATTTTTGATATGACTAACCCTTACAGCAAGGGATGATCAAAATATTGCTGGAATTGTAAGATGGGGCTTGTCGTATGCTAAATATGTGAAATATTTTTACATTCAACCATTGTCGTATTGAGTAAATTTAAAGTTTTTCTTAACTTTAAGATGGAAATTTTTTTTATCCCCTACTTAGTACCGATGAAATCTACCTCTACCTTCCGGCGTGCTGAAAGGGATTTTTTTTAACGAATTCCCCTTTAATTAAAGATAAATAATAATATTCAAAATAACTTTACATAAAAACTAATAACCTTTTATACATTAAACGTTTTTAAGAAAATAATGATGTAAATTTGTACAATTTTCAACATAATGGTTCCGTAATACCTTAAATGTCTCAGGAAGTAACCGTATGGGATATTGAAGGTTGTCAATTAAGGTAAGATGTGTCAACTGCCAAGAATATATTTTAATTAACCAATCCCCGTAGATTAATAATTAATTTAACAACAGTGAGTACAGTTCCCTGTGTAGTTTTTGCCGTTATTTAATAGCTAGGCAGTCAAAGACATTTAAATAAATAAAATTTAATTTAAAAAAATAATAATAAAAATTGACTGAACTTTGAAACCAATGAAAATAAGTACTACTTATGATATATCTGTAAAGCTCTCAATGAGGGCTTATTACTACAGTTAATAAAAAGTCCAAAATTCAAATTTTTTCGTTTTTAGGCTTTTATTACATAATAATAATAATTAATGATGTAAATATTACAGCCAGTCCCTGTTATGAAAGTATTATTAAGTTTTAAGCATTTTAATTAAGTTTTATGTATATTACCTGTATTTTAATGGGCTTAACATAATAATAATAATAATTATAATAATATTATTATAATATAATAATAATAATAATAATAATAATGAAGAAAACAATAGGAAACCACTTCATTCCTTATTTATCTTAACAAGCTTTGTATGGAATGCTCGTTATTCTTAAAAATAGTTATACATTTTTGAGAGAAGCTTTCATGTGGAACAATTCTCCTGTATAAAACTTGACAATTAATTTTGTTCTACTTAAAAATCTATTAAATGTAACTTGATTCGGTTAGTTTTTTAAATAACGATATAAATATAACATATTCTGAGCAAATTTTAATATATATATATATATATATTATTTTTGTAACATATATGAATTAATTTCTTTAAGCTAGACCGGTTAAATATTACGTTGCAGCTGTTAACGAAGTCTGACAAACAATGTTATAGAACTCTCTTAGGGCCTTCCCCATAAGCAAGAAGTCAGTTTTGTAATCGGGGTGGTGATAGGAGATGTGGTTATGTATAGAGAGCGATACGGAATCATTTAAAAAAACCGGTCCTGTCATTGCTGTCGCTTATAACGTGTTTTCTTGTGTTGTCTCCCTCCTGCAGCAGCCAGCAAACTGGCAGATAAGACAAAGTCCTGTCATTTATCAAGCGTCATCTTAATTCCTTCCCTACAAAAGCCTTTCCCCACTCCCCGTCGTTCTTTCTCATCTCCCCTCTTTTCCAAATACTCCCATCTGATGATCACCTTGTCGTCAACTTGATGCGTACACACAGACATATATATATATATACACACAAAAATTCAACCACATACTCACACGACATACCCACGTACCGACAAGGCATGCTTTTAACAAAAGAAAGGAATTCAAACACGATTCTGATCTCGTATTAAAAAAACAAAAAAACAAATCAAAAATAAAACTTGTCTGACATTCTACATTTTATTTACGGGAATAAATAAATATTTCCAACATTTGTATGTGCATACGAGTAAATATAAAACAAATTATAACAATAAAACTTTTTTTAAATTCATAAAAATAAATAAATTTTTAATTAAAAAAAAAAATAATAATAAACAGAAATAAAAAGAGATTTGACTTAATATTTTAAATATTATATCATCTGATCTGGTAAACAGTAAGGGTTTTATATTAAAAATTATTATGAATAACGGTATATTTAAAACGTTTAAAATTAAAATTCTACTTGTCATGGTATTTAAAAATTAAAAGCACTTTAAAATATTTTTTTAATTAATTAAAAACAAAAACAGATTAAAAAGTCTTTTAAAAATTAAAAAAAAAAATCATTTCAACTGTTATTTAAATTATCATCTTTAAAATTCAACATTAAAATAAAATATAGTATTTAATAACAACACTTTCAAAATATTTAATTTGATACTAATTTCAAAATACTGTAGAAATACAAAAAAAATTTAAGCATTTCTGTCCACGAAGACCTACTTTTAGTTTATTTTTGTTTCCTTTTGAAAAAAAAAATCAACTCATTCAAATCTAAAATTTTACAAAAAAAAAATTGGTAACCTGAAGTTCAAACTTGAAACATTATAACGAACCACGCTTCTAACTTGCCCTGCTCAAATTATTTTCATATTAAACTGAGCGTAACTCTTGAACAAATCTTTATTAAATTTTTACATCCACAACTTCAGATAAACTACTATAGCATATCTAATTTTAAAAAACATTGATGTAGTAGTTTTGAAGATTTTATGAGCCACAAGGTTTTATACATAGGCTTATATATATATATATATATATATATATATATATATAAAGAGAGAGAGAGAGAAAGAGGGTTTCTAAAATGGTGAGCTGGATATACTTTTTCAAATTCTTCTTGTAAAACTAAACAAAAAATATCCTTAGGAAAAATGGTAATTTCTCCTTCGTTCTCCCTTTGTCCGCCATTTTGTTATGTTTATATAAACATTTATTTCTAAAGTTCCGATAGAGGAATAAAATTAATATTTAGTAAGCGTCTTGGTATTAAAGTTTTAAAATTAGCAAAAAAATCAGGACTTAAATACCTTCACAAATTACAAAATGGTTTATTTTTCAATCCGTTATATCTCCATAAATATTATTTTTATCAAAATTTATGTTATTTCTAAAATATTAAGCCTTTTATTTTATAAAAAATAACATTTTATTTTTGAAAATTGGTTAACAAAATAGCTGAGTTACGGAAAATTAATGTTGTAATTATGTGTCTGTTTTCATATCCTCCAATTTACGTTCAATTCCATGAAATATTATTTTTTAATTTATTTATTGTTAATTCTAGTATTGTAAATTAGTATCAAATTAAATAAAAGTTTTCTCACAATAATTGGAAAAACATTAAAAAAAGACGGGATTTGGAGAATTATTCCAAACGAAGAGATTTACAAAACGATCATCCCGATTAATAAATTTAGAAAGAAGAGAATTTCCTTTCTAGGACATATTTTCATAATGGCAGAGACCAGACTTATCAGACGGATAATCAAATTTTTCTGGAACAAGTAAAGCAGACCTAACTGGTTATACGAAGTACTGAAAGACATGGAGGAATTAGACATAACCCGTGAAAACCTAAAAACGAAAACCGGAAACTATGAGAAATTAAAAAATAAAGAAACAAGATTCCTATCAAAACCCAAGAAAACAATAAGCCGGGTGTACTCTGTAAAAGAAAGGGCAAGAAGATCTGAAACCCTTAGAAATTACTGGCAAAAAAGAAAAGCTGAAAAACAACAAATCAGCAAGAAAGAAGAACTTGCCAAAAAAATGAACTAAAGTGATCCATTATGGTGTAAAAAAAAATATATAAAAATATCAATTGTTACATATATATATATAAACTGATTGTTAATAAAATTTTAAAAAAAAGGTAAAGAAAAAATTGTTTAAATAAGAAGAAAAACCAAAAATATAAACATAAAATATTTATAAATTCTTTATTGGAACAAAAAGTAAAAGAAAAATATTACATTTCATAAAAAAACCAGGGTATTTTAAGTTAACTACATTAATAACTGAATTATAAAATCGGGAATGATTTTAACACGTGCCACTTATATTTTTATAAATAAAAAGTTAGGGGATGAATAGACGTTTATAAAGAGAATAAAACACACCGGAAGTAATGGATAAACATAATAACTCAATTTTTTTTTAAGTAACCAGTAAGATAAAAGGATAAAGGGTAGTAGGAGATAAAAATATGGTAAGGGGGTAAAATAACCTAAAAAAAATAATAATAAAAAAAAACAAAAAAATTTAAATATATATATATGATTCCACCTTTGTCTAGACAAAACATCTTTTTACGTCACTAAATGTATAAAGAATAACTCATTGGTTGTTTTTTTTTCAGGGTCAAGCAACTAAACGGGAAGAACTGACTGGCGTTGTATTATATATATATATATATATATATATATATATATATATATATATATATATATATATATATATACAAGTAAAGAAAGATATAAAGGGTAGAGAAGGATTTCAAGGAGTGCGCATTCCTTCACACAATATTGCTATCAATTAGACATCCTTTGACAACATCACACCGCCTGGTATCTTCTATTTTCTTTTAACTTATTCGTTATATGGTAAAATAAGAAAAAAAGGATGGGAAGTATTAAACGAGTATCGTTAGAAGGGTAAATGATACGACGAGAGGGTGGTGTGGAGGGGTTTACCCTCTGTAACACACCACTGTGAACAATTCTTTATCCTTCACACCTCATACCTCACGCGTCTTTTCCTTTAAAACATTGCTGTTTTACTACGACTGATGGCTTCATTCAAAGAATCGTTTATAATTTTTTTTTTGCTTTTACATCCACCCTCTTATTTATCCTTTTTTTTTTTTTTTTTTTTTAATATGCTAATCAACACATTAAACATCTGCGTCGCATGTAAGTTATTATTGTCGACTTCTTTCAAGACACTAACATAAATCGTTAAAGTTAAATAATTTATTTTACATTCAATTACTATTGTAATGTATTTTCTCAATTTAACTTATTGATTATTGTTCAATAGGTTAGATGTGATTACATAAATTCTACATATATCAATGTGGCAGATGCTTAATTAAGTAACAAAAGAATAAGCAGGTTTTTATATATATATATAATTGTAGTTATCTATAAAAAATTTCTTAGAATAAGTTATTTTGTCAATGTTAAAGTAAATTTATTTCATAAATAAATCAAATAAGTTTTTTTTTATTCGATTAGAATTTATATATAAAAGTAATATACAAACTTTAAATCTCAATTATTATTAAATGTTTAAAATAGGTGCAAAATGATACATCATAATCCTTACTAAAATTTCAATTTTTTATATTATATGAATTATCAAAAGGGTTAAGGATACATGTATAATTCTGATGAAAAGAAATCAATTTTCCGGCCATGATGATCAAGTCATGATTATTAAAATATTATTTAAGCACGAAAATTAACAAATTTTGAATAAAATAAATTATGATTTTACTATTATGAAATATTAAAAAAATAATATATATATAAACTGCTTAACAAAAAAAAAAAAAAATTTATGAAAGCAATGAAAAAAATTAAGACCCACTTTAAGGAAAAAATCCGTGGATGCAATGAGATGCTAATAGAAAAAAAAAACTGCAACGATAAAACCCACTGTACTCCCTTCTACAATGTTTCAAAATTATTAATATTTTTTGGAATCTGTTATTCGATACGGCTTGACAGCATGGGGATCAGCCGCAGATTATCTCATAAATAAAATAAATTTAATACAAAATAGGGTCCTCAAAGATATTGCTCTTTATGATTCTGATAACAATTATGACACTAATTTAAATAATCTTACAAGGTTTCTGTCAGCTAGAGGTCTATTTAAATTCTTAATTATTTTTAAGAACTTTTACAACAGTGAATACAGGGTAAATGTAGAAAGTGGATACAATTTGAGAGCAATGAGCTTTATCACAGATAGATATAATAATACTTACGGTAAACGATTAAAGAAGTACGTTGTTCCTGCATTACTTAATTCTTTACCGAATCACCTCAATAATGTAAAAATGAAAAAAAATGATTTAAAAAATTTCTCATTGAGTGGGCATTAACTATGACGTAATAGGTATTAACAGTATTCATGTTGGATTTATACTGGCAGTCCAGACAATTATAACATGATTATAGTTATTATTTTAATGTTGATAATTATTGTAAATCAATAAATAATGTATTGTTGAATGGTTAAAGCTTAGTTATTTATTTTCTTTATGTAATTGTTGCAACAAGATATTAATTGTGTAATTCGTTGTTGTAATTAAGTATAGTTTTGTTTCTTGAATATAGTTTTAGTTACTAAATCTAATACATAACAAATATTAAAGAAATAATTTGTTCATTAGTTTTTAAATATATAGTGTAATTTTGTTAAATTAATTTTTATAATTGTACTACTATTATAACTATTAGAAAAACTAATATCTTTAGTTGTTACATAAAATTGGTTATTGCATTAACCACTTAATAATGTAATAATAATTTTTTAGTATATCTGTCGACAGACTTAGGTCTGACGGATGATCATGTAAGTTTTAAATTGTAAATAAATAAAAATAAATAAAATGGAGGTGCAATTTAGCAAAAATATTTTTAAATAAAAGATTTTTTAATTGTACACAAAAATATTAAAAAAAAAAAATGCAACGATAATCATCCCTTTTACTCCATTCTATAGCTATTAAAACAATTTTTTGGGGTAGGGGGTGAAATTTAGCAAAGAATTTTTTTTTACAAAATTTGTTTATTAATATTAACAAAATTATAAAAAAAACAAAAAAAAAACAATTATGCAAAATCTGGAGACGATTTTGTTTTCCCCCTGTAACCACATCCACTTACTTTTTGAATTGAAACTTTAATAATGCCTCTACTGTAGAAGTATTATACCCAACTTTAGTGAAGATCGGCCAACTAGGTTTGGAGATATAAGGCGATTTACACGCCAACATACATACATACGTACATTTTGTCGCGAAAATTTCGATGACATTTTTCGGTTTTCTGGGGTCCCTAGGGGTCAATTCATCAAGATTCTATAAAAACCGGATGTGCCCAATTTTGCTTGATCACCATAATTTTCCTTATATGTAGCTATAGCTGTTATATTGACTGGAAAGTAAAAAAAAAAAATATTTAAAAAGATACACGTCAAAAAGACTACGATATAACGTAAAAAAAAATATATTTAAATATATCTTTTTTTTCTTCTTATTTTTTCAATATCCTGGACCACCGTTAGGTACTGCTTCAGAGGATGAGATAAATGACAATTTTTTAGTGTGTGAAAATGGCATGCCTAACCGGGATTCGAACCCGGGACCTCCGGATGACAGGCCAAGACGCTACCATTCGCGTCACGGAGACCAGCTTCAAATATATCAATTTCTAATAAACTCACTCACTACTGTGACTTACTGCATAACCACGTATGAAAAATACACGACGACACATTCAACATAACCTCAAATTTTTTTTTGTTCTTGAATGTAAATCACGAACCAGTAAACCAATCTTCATCAAATTTTCACAGCTTCAGATTTACTATTCCAGTATAACTAAACTTCAATGAAACTGATTTAATAGTTTTGTAGATTTTTGAACCATAATTTTGATATGTCCTATATATCTATTTTGATATATAGGACTATGCATGTATAAAAAACTACAATTTAGTGAATTATACTTTCGTATCCTTGTACTTGAAAACGTAAAGAAAATTCATTTTCACCTCCCCCAATCACGTCATGCGACCGAATGAAATACCGTAAGAAAATTTGTTGCCGGCCTCCGTGGTGCGAGTGGTATTGTCTCGGCCTTTCAACCGGAGGACCCGGGTTCCAATCCCGGTCAGGCATGACATTTTCACACGATATTGTCATTCATCTCATCCTCTGAAGCAATATCTAACGGAGGTCCTGGAGGTAAAAAAAAAAAATTGTTAAAATTAATTCTCACTTTGGTTTTGAAATATAATGTAAATGCCAAAGCTGCATTAATTCTAATAGCCCTTTAAGTGATGAAGAAAAAAAAATTTTTTTTTAATAAAAATTAAATGAATTAGAGCAAAAAGAAAACAAACGAATATTTTTAAGATGAGGGGAATAAATTTTAAGAAATTTTTTCTAAAAATATTCATAAAGCAGTAAAGCATTCTCTAAATCTAACACCCCTCTCATTAAAGTATAAAATAAAAAAAATAAAATTTTCAATAAGGTTTTCTACATTTTAGGTCCCGGCTTTACAATTCCAGAAAGTTGTAGACATTTCTTGATATTTCTATATTTGAAGTATAAACTTTTAAATTTAAACAAAAAAAAATGTAAATCGAAGTGAGATAGAACAAATGAACAAAAAAATATATATTTCAATTTTAAGAAGTGGGGGTTGATTGTTTACACAAACGTTCTGAATTATGTATGTGTGAATTGTAAGTAACAAATAAAGTTTTCTCAAAATGTTCTGAAGAAAGTCGAAATTGATTTTTTCCCAATAATCCCTCATTACCTTAACGAATTTTTAAAAAAAATTAATGCGTTTAATCCTCCATACATAGAAATATTTGAGTTAAATTTGAAAAGAAAATCGTTTTGATCTATCCTTTTTTTTCTGTTTAGCTTACAGGAATTACCGTCAAGTATTAGTTTAAAAGATGATATATAAGAGTGTAAGTGAAGTGTAAGTCTTGTACGGTCTCAGATCGACTATTTCTGAGATTTGTGGTTAATTGAAAAACTCAACCACCAAAGAACACTGGTATTCACGATCTAATATTCAAATCCGTATAAAAGTAGGTTGCCTTTACTAGGATTTGAACGCTGGAATTCTCGACTTCCAAATCAGCTGATTTACGAAGACGCGGTCACCACAAGACCAACCCGGTATGTGTTTTCATCTATCCTAAAATATAAGAACGAAAGCAGTGCGACACATATTCGTACATAAATACTTCCCTATATTATTATTTTTTGTTTAGATGACGTAGTTGGACCCTAAAACGTATAGATTTGGGAAAACGTGACACCCCATATTTGACACAATCATAGTTTTCTGTTTAATATAGCTATTAAATATATAAAAGGGAAAGTTAAATTGGAAATTAAACTTTATCAAAACAAATGGTATATATTTAAAAATGATTAATTATATAAGATTTTTGTAAAATCAGCTTTATATCTCCCACTTCCCCTAATCAGTCCCGTCAAACATTGAATCAGCGCGCGCATACCGTATTTAATTCGCGCACGTGTGGCGGTACTAGCGGCGACGGTCGGCTCTAATTAAACTAATATAGTTTCATAACTTGCATAGATAAAATTTCGCTTGTACGGTAGGTAGACTGGTGTAGCCGCTAGGCTTAACGCACTAGGTACCGAGTCAACCGGGCGATCGAGTTCAAGACCAAGCCAAACTGAATTACTCTTTTACACTTTAAATACTATTCATTTATTTAATTTTTCCGCTCACCTGTGGCATCACAACATAATATGTTTGGTGCGATTTTACAAAATTATTTTTTGCAAATACTGTTATTTTTAATTAAAAAATGTGCCTAAGAAAACAATGACCTTAACTAGGCCTTAAATCTCCTTTATAGACATTCTGACCTTAAATCTGAAGATAATGAGGATGACCATGCTCTACTGACTCACCCCCTTGATTTTTTAAGTTGAAAATTTAATGGTATCAATGCCCCATACATAGAATTAATCTGACCTATTTTGGTCAAAATAGGTCTAGTAGTTCTGGAGATATAAGTTGATTTATAGGCCAAAACCAAACACACACACTCGTATATACAAAAATTAACATCAGGAAATTTACCATCTGGTTTTTTTGGGGGGGATTCCTTACGTGTCAAAAAGTCAAGATCCAGTGAAAACCGCATATTCCCAAATTGGACCGATTATTATTTTTTATCTTCCAGAGTTTTAGCTCTGCTTTAGCGCTATCTAGAATGGAAAGTAAAAATAATAATTAGTAACGATACAATGCATTTTGTTTAATTTTGGTAGTATTTGTTAAGAAAAAAAAAAAATGTTTGTTTTTCATAATGTTATGATGCATGTGCTACAAATATAATCTAGAATTAAGAAAACGATTTCAAAAGATTAGATCACAATAAATTAACTATGATAACATTGATTCTTTCAACTGAACTAGTTAAAGTGTTTAGACATCGAGAGAAACTGCGCAGTGGAATCAACTACTTTTTTGTAATGGTCTCGCAACGTTATCATCGATATCAGTTTTCCTTAATAAAATAGAAAATTATTTAAAAATTTTAGATTTGTCTACACAACCCAATGAGGTAATTGATATAAAATTAACATGATAAAGGGGTTGATGAGGGTTGTTTGTTCGATTGTATGTCAAAATTTTACTCAAAGGGAAGAACTACTTTTCATACAATTTAAATCCCGTTTGATAGCTAAAATACTTTCTGATATTTGGTATTATTCAAATCCTCAATAAAAGGATGTGGCAAAAAACCCTTTTTTATGTTTTGTCATTTTTGGACTCACATTCTTGTACTAATTAGCTGTCATTTTGGTTATGGGTTTTAGAGCGATTTCATTCAGGGGTTTGGGAAAATAACACTATTTTATTTTTTTTTAAATTATTTTATTCATTACACAGTTTTTTTTATTATCTTCACATCGCATTAACCGATTTTTATGAAATTATTTTACAGTGACTTTTGAATAACAGCGATTGTTTTAATTTGGCTATAATTGGTCAAGGGGCTGAGAAGGTAGGTCACCATGGGCTCCATTTCTCAAAAATTGATTAAAAGAATAAAATTATCTTATTACTATATAAAGATGCAATGTTTTTCTTTTTCATTTGTTCCCTATAACTGTTGAATTATTACGAAATTTTTAACTTTTCTTAGGATCCCCAGAATGTTAACCACAATTAAAACCACACCAATTTCAATACTATATAATTCATAAATAATGAAAACGTATAAAAAATTAAGGATCTTTTTCGGTAAGCCGGTACCATGTTTTTTTTCTTTTTTCTTCCAAATCAGTGGGTATTTGTAGGTATTTTCAGAGAAATTATAAATATAATCTAACCAAATTTAACCTACGCTCGCTTCACTCGCTAACCTTGACAAGTGAGTGAAGCGAGCGTAGGTTAAGTTTGGTTAGATTATAATTAAAAGCAAATAATTCCTATATTGGACCTCTCTTAAATACATTTGAAGGACCCATGTTTGAATAAAATCGATGAATAGAAATAACAAAATATAGAAGACTAATCCAAAATTGATTAATAATAGGTAAAATAGGTCCTTTTTTGGTAAAAATATTATTTGGTTATTGTTATATAAATGTAAAAATTAGCGTTTAAATTGTTATTTTGAGACAAAAAGAGTAACAAAAGTGGTACCCGCTTACTGAAAAAGGTCCAAAATTAACATAGAACTTATTTTACTAAATTTGGAGTCATGGTTTATATCGATAGAGATTATCTTTATCGATTGTCATTAATTATATCGATTATTGCCTATGCGAATAGTGACTTCAAACACTTATATAATTTTCTAAATTTAATGTCATTGTTTATAAAAGATTAGTTTGTATTACTACAACAATAATACGTAAAACCAAATTTGTTAAAATAAAGGGGGGCGTTGTTTTAATTGTGGAGCAGAGGGGCATCTCCGGAAGGACTACTAAATGGAGGTAAATGTTCGCTATGTAACGCTCGCGGGCATTCACTAGCAAGTCCGGGCCTGCAGCAAAATATGAGTCCCGTCGCCTTTGCTTGTGTATATATATCTGTAGTTCCCCCCCCCCCCCAACGAAGCCGGACACGCAATTAAGCATAAACATTGCTCCGGGGAAGAGTGCCTTAAACCTAAAACTAACTCGGAAGGACTTAAGGTCCCGTCCAGACAGCCGGGACTCGGTCTTTTGGATGCATGTCTCAAATGAGGAATTCCTAAAATATTTACTTATGTTAGCTTAATAAATTTTGACTGAGTAAACCGATTTTAATGAAATTTGGCAGTAGTTATATAGGGGGTGATTTAAATTTAGGGGGACCTGATTTTATTTGTTTATTATTAGGTTGAGATGGTCTTGGATTGGTTTCTTATTGTTTAGTTATTTATTATCAGAATAGAGTTTCTTCATATTCTGGTCTTATTACTGTGTTAATAAATCGTGTAGGTGATGTGTTTTTAATTTTGTGTATCGGTTTGTGTATCGGAATGTGAAAATGGGAGAAAGGAAAGGGGAAACAGGGAAAAGGTAATGTGGTAAAACGAAAATGGGGAAGGGGGAATGTATGGGGGAAAGAGGACGGGGAAAGGGAGAAAGGGTAAATTTTGTGAAGTTCCGTAATGTTCATTTTGTTAATGTTTTATCAAACTTTCAATTGTGTTCATTTAATCTATAGATATACTCAAATATAGCAACAGCGAAGCATTGTCGGGTCTGCTAGTTTTCAATAACAATTTTTTTTTTCATCTATTATTTTTCTACTAAATAAAAATAAATAACCAATTCCAGGAAAGTATTGAAACTTTATGGCCTTTTTTTAAACAGTACTTAGAGTGGAATTGTTTTTTACAAAGTTATTGTAATAATAATCTGTGCACATCTCTTTACTCAAAATTATTCATTTACGAATTATAGATTATTTAGTGAAAATTAAAGAAAAAACTTTATTATCTTTATATACATTATTAAACATAATAATAAATTCTTTGTTATATAACAAACTTTACAGATCGCAATTTAAAAATAGTTTATTATATTATATAAAAACGAAATAAAAATTACTAAACAGCAAAACGTAAATCAAGATGAAATCATTACTAATAACTTGTGGTTATTTCTATTATTATTCATTTATATATATAAAACATTTGCCTACATTTATTTTTTTTAAATACCGGTATTATATACAAATAAAATAAATGAAATATAATGCAAATAAATATAAATTGAACCGAAGCCAAGATATTTAATTCTGATTTTCCTTTAAAAAACAACGTACAGAAAACAGAAAAAAACAATATTCTAAATTACACCTTACCAGACAATAGCTTTTATTAAAGAATACTAATTTACTATTAATGATTACACATTGTAAATTCCTGTGTTACATTCAGTAATAAAACATTCAAGGACGTTAATATATATACGTAATATATTTTTACATGACAGCTAATCTACACTTTATAAAACTACATATATTAGATATATGTCCACATAAATATAAAGGTTTAAACTGAATTTCATATCACATAACAACTCATTGGGATTTACATTGTTTGTTAAAACGTATTATGTTTGTTTTCTGATTCAATAAGTTGTTTTACGGAAATATCACAAAAAAAATTTTTTTATTGGAATCTTTTTCAAGGAATATTTTATTTTTATGACTAAATTAAGATAAACTGAAAAAAAGATGAGATAAATTTATCATTGGAAAGACCATGTGATTGTTTAGGGAAAGCTCAAATTGAATTAAATTAAATAAAAATAAATAATTGTCAATGAAAAATGGATAATTGATTTTAATAACTAAAGATTTTTTTTTTATTTTTGGTTCATTAATCTAAAAGAAAAATAATTAGTAAAAATTGGTCAGAATTTTAATATAAACATTTTTATATTTAATGGCCAGAATTATATATAATTTTATAAAACGGTTTTTCAAGTTTACCATCATTTAAATAATTAATAATTGTTTCCTTACAAGTATATTAAATATTATCTCAACCAATTTACTTTCTTGGCATCATAGGAAGGTTCAAAAAATGGGGTATAATTTTTTAAAATTTTTCAAAGTTTCATGAACCAGGGACCACAAAACCCAAAAAAATGTGAGAATTTCATGTTTTTAAATTCGTAAGCATGTACATACCTGTGTATGTACATTACATTTATTTATACATAAATTTATACAAAATTTGATAAAATTTTATATGGAGAGACTATGCATATTGGGAAATTTTTTAAAATAAAAATTTGGGATCAATATCCCCAGTAGGTGAGGAAGACAGTTTCTACGGGGTCAATTTTCCAAATATAACCCCACTTTATATTAAGCTCAGTACATACGTGCATTTTACCACCTAAAAAAAAAAAAACTGTGTCCCTTAAATTTCTTCCTTGTACAAAAATCGAAAAGTTAGTTTTTTATTTATTGTATATATTTTTTACCGAATTTTCATTATGTATTCATAGCCATGGTAATAATGAAAGTGACCCCTCCCAAAAAAAAAAAAAAACTTTGGGGACAATATTAGATCTAGGGGATCCAATCAATGTTTAAAAATATCGAATTTTTCAATTTTTTAAAACTTGTAATGAAAATTTACAATAAAATTTCATCGTAATTCATCCTAACCACCAAAAAAAAGAAAAAAAATTTTTATCGGTTACGTATTTTTAAGCGGAATTTCTGTTGTTGTTTTTTCTATTTACCATATACATGCGTAAATCTTACCATTTAAAAAAAAAAAATGTTGCCACCCCCAGTTATTCCTCTTCTCAAAAAATCGAAAAGATAGTTTTTTATTTATTGCATTTTTTATAGTATTTTCTTTATGTACTAATAACCATGGTAGTAATGAAAGTGGTCCCCCCAAAAAAAAACTTTGGGGAGACTATTGCGTGTAAGGGATTCAATGAATGTTTAAAAATATTGACTTTTCCAATTTTTTAAAACTCTTGATGAAAATTTACAATAAAATTCAATAAATTTACATTAAAATTTTGGGGTGGTCCTACCCCAAAATAACTTAATAGTAAAAAATAACTTTTTTACCGGTTATGCTTTTTACAGCGAAATTTTTTTTATTGTTTTTTTTCATTTAATATAATAAACGTAGAAAATCCCAAAAAAGTCCTTGGGGATTTTGGGTGTGTATGAGCAGAAAAAAATAAAAAAAAACATCAATTTTTTGAATTTTTAAAACTTTTTACATTTCTTTTTGAGATGTGTGTATTATTATTATTATTGTTCTTTTTCTATATAAGAACAATTAACCTATGCCAGAACGTATAACAACGTTTTTGTCAGCTTTTTTTATTTAATTTTCAAATATTAAAATTTTCTATTAACATTATATTAAATTATCTTTAATCCTTTATTTATCGAAACCTTTTTTCTTATGTTTTATTACCTTCAATCCTAGTTATTTTTCTTAACATTTATTTAATATCATATTTAATCTTTTAATTTTTAAATAACCTTTAAAAATCGTTTTTTTAACAGAAATTTTAAACAGGATATAAAATCCGTGTTAGTGGATCTGATACTGTTAATATATATTTTATGGTATCTATAAATTAATAATAATAATAATAATACTAAAAAATGAATAAAATTCTAATAACAATAAAATATATTACCGATGCATTATGATTAGAAAAATAATAAATTCTTAGAATGGCGAAAACCCATAACATAATGTAGACTGCCTTTAGCGTTAGTTAACTTTGTATGAGTGATATGTATGATAGGAAAACGTTGTTTGTTTATATTGCATGAAGGTAAAGTTTTATTATCAGAAAACACAATGTATGTCATTTCACTAACCAAAGCTGGTTATGTCTTTCGAACTTCAACATTCAAAGAGAATGGGTTTAGATTCAAGAACATAGCATTATATATATATATATATATATATATATATATATATATATATATATATATATATATATAAATATATATAGAGTTGAGTATACTGAGAAAAGTTGTAACTGAATTAATGGACCTATCAACAGTGTTCACATAAAATAAACAAATGGCAAAATGCCAACAAATAACTACAAAAGCAGCTTGTGTAAAAACAAATATACCAACAACCTGTGGTCTTGTGATTTTATTCTTTTCTATATAATGTAACAAACAACGGAAAACCTTGGAACATCCAACTTGTTTCAACTCTTCACTAATGTTCCTTCCAACATCCAAGTTATTGATATTGGCTGCTATTGAATTTTTTTTTTTTTAATTTTATTTATTGTTTATTATTATTATTCCTCAACAATAAAGGTTTGGCATAACACTAAACCATCAAGTTATTTTCCATATCATAATAAATGAAATATAAAAAAGATATATATATATATATATATCAACCATTATGATGATTGCTGTAGATATACTGAATTAAATATATGCAAGATAAAAAATCATCTCAAGTTCTTGCCATTTTTACTTTTTCTTATTTATTATACGTCTTCTTCTATCTTTATGAACAAACATCAAGTTCTATCAGACGTAGTCTACTCTTTGAAAAATTATAGATAGAAGAGATATATTGGAAGACAAAGAGAGAGATAAAAAGAGAATCTTGCAACAAGTTGCATAAGACTGCTTTTTAACAGTGGGGGGTTATACATGATACGTCATTGGTTAGGTTAGTACAAGTATTTAACTTTACCCATCTTTAATATCACTGCCTCTTTAATTTTTTTTTTCTCTTTTGTTTTCTGTGTAAATTATTGTACGTCATAAACAAATAAAAGATTTATTTTTTAAAATATACTGTAAATAGTTTTTTTTTTGACGTTGTTAGGTTTATTAATAATATATTTTTTTTTAATGAAACTTCATGTCTTTTACCACTACAGTGAATCCTTATTATCTGAAGGGACCTGAAGATGCCAGGGAGCTAAAGAAAACTGAAAAATTTGTATGAACAAAGCAGAACAGTTTAAATAAACATTTTTATGTAGTGTGTGCGCAACATTATATAATTTAAACTTAGTAGAAGAAGTGTATACCAAAGTTGAAAAATCGGCTGCCGCGGTCGGTAGGATAATGGCCAACATCGGCAGTCCACGGACAACGAAGCGGATTGTCTTATTTCAGGTGGTGCTCTCGAAAGTACTGTATGGAGCCCTAGTATGGTCCATCACGCTGCAAAATGGAAGAGCCCGTGCAGTTCTTAGCAAGGTGCACAGGGCTGCCTTCTTTGGGTATGCTGCGGTTACCGAGCCATCTCAGACGATTCTACCGGCGTAATGGCCGGAATTGCGCCCCTGGATCTCCTGTTCGGAAGAGGGAAGAGATGTACAGGGGAGTGGGTAAGGCGGATGTGAAGGTATCACTTTCCCGCCGGTGGCAGGAGAGATGGGATCAATAGACGAAACGCAGATTGTCCAACAGATTGATCCCGGAAATCTAAAGATGGTTGTGTCGAAAACACGGAGAAGTAGGGTTCGAATTGACCCGGTTCCTTACTGGTCACGGATGTTTGAATGGATACTCCTCCGCACGGACACTGAGATCCTCGCGGATTGCGATTACTGCGGGGAGGAAGACACTGCGGAACACACGATGTTCGTGTGCGATTGGTTCCTGCAGCATATGGAAGCATACAGGGGATAATTAGGCGTGCTGCCCTAGAGAACATTATTTGAGACTTGCTTTTATACATTTCAGACCGAACGATTGTGGCATACGGTGTCCACGATGCTGGTTAAGATCATCCGCAACAAGTTGGTGGAAGATGTCTACTGAGATTCCCTTGGGGCACGTTCCCTGCCTCAAGAGGTTGACGTTTAAAATATATAGAAATACATTTAAAAAAAAAAAAACAAAACGCAGGATCCAACAACTTCGAGGTGAAGAGCCAGTAATGGGGAGAAGACGCTTGAGGTGATCTGATAATACCGTAAGGTAGGCCCGGCATCCCATGTTGTAGAAGAGGAGTGGTTTTAACGGCTAGGCCCTCAAGAGAGAGTCTCACACTACTATGAGGTATGAGACCATAAAGTGCCTATAAAAGTTTTCGCCTCCTCCGAAAAAAAACATTACATAATAAAATATAAAGCAGAAATTAAATTTAAGGATTTTTTCGAACTGGTTTTCATTTAAACCAAAAAAAATCAATCATATTTTTGAATTCATTAGCTATATATTTGCTCTTTTAATTAGGTGACCAATCAGACTTTAAATGGACTTGAAACAATGTATAATTTCTTATGGAGGACTGAAGATACTCGTAGCGAAATCCCTATTTTTTATTCTACTTTATTCTACAGGAACAGACGATAAAAATGCAACGCATCCAGATACGTCTTCTTTCATCACGAAGAGAAAGATTAAATTTATGAGAAATAAATTGTGATAGTTGGCAGAAAAAGAAACTCCCTTAAACAACCTGATAAATTTTTCCTGAACATTCTCAACTACAGAGGGGTACGATTCCAGATGACTGTAGAATATTCAAAATGAAACTTCACCATTGACTTATATAGAAGAATATAACTTCTAAACACTTACGCGCCATTCATTGTAAGAGATCAAGGTTTCTTCTAGTTTAACTGAATATCTCCTCCACATGTTTTACAAAGAGATCCAAGACTTTACAAAGAGACTGCTCGATCCCTCACCTTATTATACACTATTTATAAATATATATCATCAATGCTGTAATTATAATATGAGATGTTGCCAGATTTTCAAAAAAGCATATCGGGAAGATCTAGTGCGACTATCCGTGCAGGACTGTCGAATGACGCGGACTATTTCACCTCGCACTAAATACATTGCTAAACATTGTATCTATTTACCTAACTATCAAATTTCCTATTATGAGTCCCAAAATTACCTTTTTCCCCCTCCTATTAAATATTAATTTGTTTTTTTTGCATAAGATTTAGGTCAACAGGTTTATTAATTTTTTTTACGTAATTTATTTACAGATAATTTTATTAAAGTTACCTTTTTGCTTGCAGAAATTTCCAAAAAAATAATAGTAAAAAAAAAATGTTTAAAGTATGAACCGACTGTACATGTTACAAAATATTATATGTCTAAAAAGAGTTATATTTATTTAATAATATTTACATATTAATTAATTTGTGTTGTTAAATGTTATGGGCAAGGAAATACTGAAACTGTGTAAATACGCTGCGCGCACCATTTTGAAATTCTTATACATCCATTCTTACTTACTAAGCGATCAAAACTGAAAACATATTAATAATGTCATTATTTTGATTTTAAAATTTTCTTTGAAAATCTGGAATTATAACTTCATATAAGAACGCGGGATTACAGTTACTAAAACGGAACATTCACGCCGAAATCGGGACGCCTAGAAAACCTGGATGGAAGACTTCTTTGAGAATGATAACACTCGAGTTTTTTCCACATTAAAAGGCATAAATTGGTTCATGTCTAATCGTAGATTTTATTAATATTGTTTTGTAAATTCTCTAAATTAATTACGTATTAGGGAATTAATGGTTCAAATCTCCGTTCTGTAGAGTACCTTTTATTATTATAATTAGGTTTTATTTATCTATAAGATGATGCAAGGTTGTACAGATTTTGACATTTCTAGAATTTCGTACAGAGTGCTTTATGTTGGAATTTATTTCGGTCAAAACAGGCCCATATTTTTTTCCAATTTTTGCAACAAATTTATTGCATACTTTCCTCTCGTATCTTTTTTACTAAGTTTAAAGAAAATCGATCAATGGGTTCCAGAATTATAAAACCTAATAAAGATCAACATATATACACACAAAGATCCATCTGAAAATAACAGATTTTTTTTTTTTTATTGGGTGCATTGTAATAAAAAAAATTTGCAAAAGTATTAATTTTTATTTTTATTAATAATTTAAAAAAAAAATCTTTTAAGACAAAAGATTTAAAAAAGAAATATTTTCAGCGTTCCGTTATAGCTGTAAATTCTGTAGCAGCATATGTAGGTGGGAAATTAAAAAAAAAGGATAAATAACAAATTCTTAAGAAAATTAATGTTTTTTTATCTATTTATAATTTAACTATTTATTTACTTAACATATTTGTAAATACGTTTAATATAAATGAATAAAATAGACAAAAAAGTAAACATAACAAAGTTTGATATAAAACAGAACAAAAATTATTTATATAAAATTTTACCACAAAAACGTTTGATATAACAATATATAATATTTAAAAATGTCATCTACTGTTCTAAGAAGTTTGTTTTTAAGTTTCAAAGTTATATGGTGTAGTCATTTTTTTCAAGGAGACTGTTAAATTATATCTCATTTAACTAAAAATAGATATGAAAAATATATTTAATTATTGTTAAAAATAAAATATAAAAATAATAATAATAAAATCACATAATTCAATTTTATTACGTCTGAATTTCAAACATTTTTTAAAATAACATTATATATTAAGCAATTAAATAGGTTACACCTGTAGATTACTTCCGGTCTAACTTTCAAAACTTTTTAAAATTGTATCGCTACGTATGTCAAAGATTTGTAATATTTAAAAAAAAAATTTAATGGAGTAACATTAATACGAAAATAACACACAATTATACGCACCCGCACATATACACCTAAATTCACAAAATATAATATAAATCCCGATGTATTAGTTATATTATTAAGACTTCAAATAAAATAAATGTTCTCTTTCATTCAAAAGTTATAGGTACGAATCCCCAAAAGCTTAACATTTTTTCACAAATTCATTTCAAAGCATTAAATAAGAATAAAAAATAGTTTGTATGGGGATTGCTGTAATTGGACATGGGACTACAGATAATTTTAACTAAAGAGAGAGAGAGAGTGAGAGAGAGAGAGCGAGAGAGAGAGAGAGAGAGGGAGAGTGAATAAATTAAATCAAGAGAATTAAGAAAGAAATCAAATTCATAAAAATACTCACCTAATTATTATTATTACGGCTTTCATATTATTTATTGCATTTGTTTTCGCATATATTATTTTGTTCAAACGTTGATGAAAATTGTTGTATTTAAATTCTTATCAATTTTCCGATCAATTTTTGTCTGTTTTGTCTCTAATTAAAATTAAAATTCTCAAATTTAAAAAAAAAATTTAATAGACGTTATTTGTATAAATTTTCTTAAAATTAAATTCTCTACAAAGTTACCTAGAAATTTTACTTTTCTATCTAGATAGTGGTGTAGCAAAGATATAGCTCTAGAAGAGAATGTATTGTAATCGATCCAACTTGAAAAAATGCGGTTTTCACCGGATCTTGACGTTTTGACACCTAAGGAACCCAAAAAAACCCGGACAGAAATTTTACCGTTAATAATTTTCGTTTGTATGTGGGTGTGTTCGATGTTGGGCTTTAAATCATTTTATATCTTCAGAACTGCTAGATCGATTTTGACCAAACTTGGTCAGATTACTTCTATATATAGGGCATTCATACCATTATATTTTCAACTTAAAAGGTCAAGCGGGAGTGAGACTGTACAGAAGACAATCATCTCGAGATTTCTCCTAGTTAGTCAAATTTTTCTGAAGCATATTTGTTAACAATTAAAAAATAACAATATTTGCAAAAATGTTTTGCAAATCGCACTCCCACCTCAAAAAATGGTCTAAACTACTGCTATGTTATGACGTCACAGCTGAGCGGTAGAATTAAATAAATTAGTAATATTTAAAATGTAAAAAAATTAACTCGGTCTGGCTGGGTCGAATTCGATGGTCCGGTTGACTTGGTATCTGGTACGAAAAGCCTCGCGGTTACACCAGCTGCGGAACGCACAAGCAAAATTTGTTCTATGTAAATTATGAAATTACATTAGTTTACTTAGTGCCGAACGTCGCCGTTAGTACCGCCACACCCGCGCGAATTAAATACGATATGCTCGCGCGCTTTATTTATAATCACTGAATTAAATAAACTAAAAAATATTTTATTTAAATAAAATGATAAATATTTTACATTAAGTTTTGTTATGTGTATGTAACCGGTGCATCAGAAACAATGCACATTTTAGGACTTTCCCGTCACGCGGCTAAAGCCGCGTTCAGGGGTATAACTGTGTTGCCAGATATTTTATTTGTTAATTAATAAAATTATTTTATTTTAAACCTAAAAAAGTGTATTTTCTGATATCACGTTTTCGTGTTTTATTGCATTTTTTTTAAAACCTAATTGAGATAGAGATCATTTCTATTATATAAAGATATGTTTTTTTTTTAATTTTCCTTTTATTCGTTTATTTTAACTTTTATTTTTCTTAACTTACAATTTTTACTTCCTTTACATATAACCGGATTTAAATTAGCGTTTAATAAAATTTAAATAAATAAAATTAAAGAATTTAAAATATATATTTTATGTTTTTACTTACATTTATTTTCATGGAAGTATTGGCCATTTGCGTCATCTGTAAATGAAAAAAGAATAAAATTAATTTAAAGAATTATTTAAATTGTTATCAACTGGATTGTATTTATCCAGACACAAACACATAATTTTATTTAACCTCAAACAAAAAAAAAAAAATATCAAAAAGATCGTTATCCTGTGCTGAAGAGTTAATGAACATTTTTTTCAACAAAATTTGGTTCAGCCAATGTTGATCGCTTATCTCCACGTTTTTTTCCTTGGATATCTACTTTTCGAAAGGAAAATTATGAATTAAAGGTGGAAAATGCTAATTCCAGAATTTTATTCTGTTTTAAAAAAAGTTCTATTTATTCTACCCTAAGATTTTCAACGAATTTTTAAGAAAAAGGGTCAAGTAACATCAGAAATAATAAAGCAACAAATATCTTTTAAGAAATAAACGAAAAAAAATATATAACAAATATTGAAAAAGCCACAAACTCTTTTAAAAACCATGTATGGAAAAATAGAAAAAGTGAAGTAGATTAAATACCTCAAAGTAACTATGGAAAGGAAGACGAAGAAAAAATACCCCTAAAAAAGATAAACGATCTTTTATGGATAATATTTTTTATTTTTAAGAAACGCTGTACTAAAAATTTAAAAAAAAATATAGGAAAAGCGACTGGATTTCATAGGTAACATTTTAAGAATGAGAATTAATAGAATTCCTAAAAAATTACAATTTTAATTGGATAGAAATCTATAAAGATGTAGGGCCTATTTTGATAAAATTAAGAAAATTAAAAAAAAAATACAAATAGAAATTTTCAACTTACAAAATCGGAAAAATCAAATATAAATTTCAAAAAAATATTTCAGAAAGGATAATTTTCAACCAAGAAATTCTAAAACAAAACAAAGAAAAAATAGTAAGAAAGAATTAAAAAAAAAACCAGTGAGAGATATAAAACAAAACTGGCAAAGTATTATATAACTTTCCCAGCATTAATAATACAAATTAAAAGAGTTAGAGCCACCCCTGAAAAAAAAAAATATATATTTTTTTTACAGATGGAGAATAAATTTTAAGAAACATTTTTCTAAAAAAAATGTTCATATATAGCTTAATAAATTCGTTTAAGAAAAAATTTATTTAAATTTTAACACCCTCTTAAATGGAGAAAAAAAAAGAAAAAGAAAATTTTCAACAAATTTTTCTGTTTTTTGGTCCGAGGTCTGTAATATAAAAAAAATTACAGACATTCCTTGTTAATTCTATATATGAAGTACTAACTTCAAAAAAAAATTGAAAATTATTTAAACCGAAGGATGATACATTAAAAGAAAAAAAAAAATATATTTCAATTTAAGATTGTAGGGGGGGGGGGGGGGTTAATTTTTGGAAAAAAAATTTTTTTATTGTTTAGACCCGGCAATGCTAGTATACATATATATATAATTTAAATGATCACAATTGAAAGTTTGATAAAACATTAACAAAATGAACATTATGAAACTTCACAAAATTTAAACTTTCCCCTTTTCTCCTTTCCTTTTCCACCTTTTCCCAATTTTCATTTTCCCATTTTCATTTTTACCATAATCTCTTCCCTTTCCCCAATTTTTCTCTCCTTCCCCCGTCCTCCTTTTTAACATTTCCCCTTCCTTCCTCAAATTCACCTACCCTTATTTTCATTTACCTTTCCTCTTTCCCCATTTTCCTATCCATTTACTTTTCAACGTTTTCCCCTTTTTTCTTTTTACATTTTCCTCTTCTTCCCTTTTACCTTTTTAGATTTTCCCTTTCTTCCTTTTTTTTCCACTTACGTAATCGGTCCAGTATTTTTTTTAGTTAACGGACACACATATCGGAAACATTTAAATAGAATCGTAAAATATTTAGTATAGCGTGTGTTGCTTTTATATCCAACAGATAGCGCTGTTTTTAAAGAAAAAAAAACATGTTTTTACTTATCACAGGTGTGACATCTTAGGTATATAAATAATAGGTATATACAAATACGCGCGTATTCGAATGCAACGTTGTGTAAAAATTTCAAAGCAATCGGTGAAGAACTTTCGGAGATTTAAGATTTTGAAAAAAACGAACATTCACATTTTTATTTATATAAATTGTAAAATTTACATTCCTTGCAGCAGAGGAACAAGTGTAAAATTTCATGAAGGTTTTAAACGATGGTCGATTTTAGAGCGAGGTTGGACTGTATATTCATAGGTGATGAATGAAGAAATCGCCTTGTAGCTTGTTGAATAATGGTTTAATGAATTATTGTCTTGTTTAACTTGACATAAAAATAAAAAAAAATATAAAATAAAATAAAACATTAAAACTAAAGTTCATCCGAACAAAGAATGTAGTCCATCCGGACTAAGAGTATGACGTAACCGCCATGGATCAGATTCGAGATCCGGATGAAATGAAAAATGCAACTGCACTGCACGGGATTTTAATGTAGAATGCTAGTACGAGTTTAACTTTCCGGTTAGCGTTAGCACCCACTAGATCGCAGCACCGGACGGCTCGACGTGGTACGGAACAGTAGGTAATAAAATTTGCTTTAATGAAGTTTTGTTTAAAAGGTCTCTGAAGAAATTTAAAATTGGTTTTTTCATGATATTCCATACCCCGTAAAGAGTTTAAAAAAAATAATACGATCAATTTCCCGTATAAAGAAATATCTGAACCAAATTTGAAGAAAATCGGTTAGGTCATCCTGAAATATAAGGTCAAAAGAAGTACATCACACGTACATTTATATACGTACACATATTTTTTCTTCTAAATTAATTAGTTGCAAAAAAAACCCGATATACGATTTTTGACATGATTACCATATTTTTTTCTTTAATATAGCTATCCTACGTATATTCTTCAGAAAAGTAGAATTTCTGGAAAGATATTCTGAGAAAGTGTTAAACTTCGTCTATGTTACTTTGAAAAAGAGAAACCAGTTTAATAATTGTAATGTAAATCAGAATTTTACTGTTTGATTACGAAATGAAGATTAAAAAGTATTCTTTTGTATTCAAGGACAATTGCACTATAAAGAAAAAAAATCACATAAAATAAATATAAGAGACAAGAATTAAAACAATTAATTTATAAAATTAAATAAAGCCTTTATAAATATAATTTATTATTTACTTAACATTTTTATATTTAATTATAATTTTTATTTAAATGTCAATTACTTCCAATTTACAGGAATATCCAGTTAAACTACTATTATGACATCACATACGTAGGTTTTTCCTAATCAATTATTACCATTAATAAATTTTTTGCAAAATACAATTTAAAATGGCGTTTATTTTATTGTTTTATCAATAAATTTACCAAAAAAAACAAGCATAAAAACTTACACAGAAAATTAGAAAAAAGAAACAATATATTTTATATTTAAATTATAAGTTACACTTAAAATAAATGATGAATTATTCATTTTCATATAAATTGTTACAAAGAACAAATTACTCATTGGAAATTTTTATAACAATCTAATTTAGTATTTACTGATATAAATTTAATAAGTTTACAATATAATAAGCACTTACATTAAAATTAAATATCATCCTCTATAATTGGTAAGTTAGAGAAAGAAGAGATATTTAAGATTAAATAACTTTATTTATTTATACATTTAAAAAAAAGTGGTACAACAAATTGATAGTCCCTTTAAAACGATTTAACTGTACTTTTAATTCCGGCCACGAGTGGTAGCGTCTTGGCCTTACATCCGGAGGTACCGGATTCGAATCCCGGTCAGGCATGGCATTTTCACACACTACAAAAGTTTCATTCATCTCATCCTTTGAAGCAATACCTAACGGTGGTCTCGAAAATTAAAAAAAAAAAAAAAACTGCACTTCAAAATATTCTATCTTCTAAATACTACAGCCTGAAGTTGCCCTAATGCGATTCATAAATTAGTTAAATCAAATTTTTATATTGCGATTGGAGTATAGTGCGTTTCATCTTATTCTCCTGATAAGAGTTTGTATAACTTTGATAACATTTATCAGATATGGCAACACAAGAATTTTTTGTCTTGTGGAGGGGGGGAGGCAGAGACCGGGCCATCCTGGAACTTAGTGGTCAACAGGAAAATTGACCACTCACAAGCGGCGAGTCAATGTGACGAGAGCCGCATTTTCGGACCGTGTGGAAGTTTCTTGATGTGGTTGCTTTGTTCAACCGGCGTCCGTAGTTTGCTTAAGGAAAACACTCTTACCACATTGCCCTGAGTATGGCTGACCATCAGCCAATTATTATGCCTCCAAGCACTATAAAATGGTGGACAGGTATTTACTGCGACCTAGGTTTGGCAGCGAATGCTGCCTTGATGAAATAAATTTTATTATGGATGTCATATAAAGTTTTAGTAGTTGACGGGATGGGCCTATTCATTTTAGTAAATATATGACAAGTGAGCGGTTGGGACCCGTGCATTGCACCGCGCTTAGTTCGCTCACGCTGTTAGGTAAGCTCTAGGAGCTATGTCAGGATACTGGTCGCTAAACTGTTTGAGACTCAGTTGCCGTTTGTGACACAGATATTCGGTCTTATATTTTAAGGCTATCGAATGGGGTGGTGGCAGGAGAAATACCAAGCAAACCAAGTGTTTTTGAAAGGTGACATATTGAGTGTTTTTAGAGAAATTATAAATGATCAAAATTCACCAAAAAATTTGAGTTATAAAAAAATATATATTTTTATTATTTTTCAGTTAATTATGACGTTTGTTTAAATATAATACTATAACAATACTAAACTTGATATCGGATAAATAACAAGAAAATAGTGAAACAATCGAGATTTCTTTATAAAGAAAGAATTTTTTTGTTGTTTAAATGAATTTTAAATTAAATAATACAGAAAAATATAAGCTTATTTAATATATAAAACCATTGTTTTTATACAGTATTTTAACAATTCATAATAAGTGAAAAATTCATGATTTTTTTACAGTTTACATGTAGAATATAAAAATAAATAATAAAAAATAAACGATAAACAATAGAATGAAAAGGGCAAGAAAAAGTAGCCTTAAGAAACGGCAAACAAAATGGAATGAATACAAAACATGTTCAACATAATTTTTTTCTAAAGACAATTTTTGTTAAAAAAAAATTAAACCATATAAATACAGTGATTCAGCAAGAAACTTATGTAATGCAGAAGAATTTATGACTATGATCAACGTGAGGCTTCTCAAAGAAATCAAAAAGAAAGAAAAAGCATTATTTTTTTAAGGATAACATTTTTCGTTCTATAAAGGATGACACCATTAATATATTATGTACATAGGGTGATTAACGAAGAATGTAACAACCTTTCAGGACATATTCTACCGATAAAAATAAAAAAGAAAGTCCATGTCCACTAACTTCGATAGTGAGTGCCGGCTGGAAAAAATTTCGCGCCGATTTTTGCACCTTCCAACCCATCTACCTAGGCGGTATAATCGGCCACTTTAAATATTATTCATTTATTTAATTCTACCGCTCACCTTTGACGTCATAACATATCAGGCGACTATAGCAATAGTCTGACTTCTAAGTGGGATGTGAGGTGTGTAACGGGGTTGTGGCTGCGTGAAGTCCCCACTTTTATGGCGAAAAAAATTTTTTGTTGCAACGAGATGCTAATAGAAGAAACCACAAAGAAAAAGACCCACTGTTTATTACCTTCTACAATGTTTCAAAATTATTACTATTTTTTGGAGTGGAGGTGCAATTTAGCAAAAAAGCTTTTACATAAAGATGTTTTTTATAATTGTCCACGAAAATATTTAAAAAACACCCGTTGTGCTGGCTTCTATAAATGTTAAAAATTTAATCCATTTTTACGGGTGGGGGTGAAATTTAGCAACAATTTCTTTTTACAGAAGTTGTTTATTAATATTCGCAAACTTATAAAAAAAAAAAAAAACTGCAACAAAAAGCACCCCTTGTAATGCCTTCTATAACTTTTCAAAATTAAAACCATATTTAGGGGTGCGGTTGAAATTTAGCATAAAATCTTTTTTACAAAAGTTGTTTATTAATATTCAGGAAAATTATAAAAAAAAGGGTGACCTTAATTATGCAAAATCTAGAGATGATTTCGTTTCCCCCCCTCTCTGTTCCCTCCACACACTAACCTTTAGAGTTGAAAATTTAGTAATATGAATTCCCCATGTATGGAAGTAATCTAACCAATTTTGGTCAAAATCGGCCGAGTAGTTCTGAAGATATAAGATGTTTTATAATCCAACACCGAAAACCATTTTTAGGGGTGGGCATGAAACTTAGCAAACATTTTTTTTTAAAAAGTTGTGTATATTAATATTTAAAAAGTTATAAAAAAAATATATGACCTTAATTATGTAAAATCTGGAAACGATTTAGTTTTTCTCCCTGTATCTCCCACCCAATGACTGAAATGAATTAAAAATTTAATAGCATCAATGCCCCTACTAAAAAATATTATAGCCAAGCTTTGGTGAATATCGGTCAAGTGGTTATGAAGATGTTTACACACCTATGTACATACACACACACACAAAACACACACACACACACACACACACACACACACACACACACACACACACACACACACACACACACACACACACACACACACACACACAGAGTATATAAAAATACGTTAATAATTAAAAACATACATAGCTGTGGAGGCAAAAAAATTAGTAAAAAAGTTATGATACTTTTAGAACATTAAGTTGCTAATCCTGTGATGACTTTTCATCAGTTGTTTGAATAGAATTGTTTTGTTTACAACCTCAAAATAACATTTTACGATAGCGAGTTCTTTCGAAGATTGTGAATTAGTTGGACAGCATGCAGTGATCTGTTTTCTGCTTTTCGAAGGTGAAAAAAATCTGTTAAGATTTACATTTTTACGACCAAACAATACGAAAAAAGTTGTACGGACCTCGAAATGTTAAAAAACCGGGTAGAAAAATTTAAAGACTCAAAATTTAGTTACCGTCAAGCTTTTCAGGTCTTGAAGAATCTTGTATAAACTCTCTCATCCAAGAAGATATACGGATTACGTTTGAGACTATAGGTGAAGAATTAAAAGTGTCGTTTCAGTTCATAACATTACCACCGATAGTGCTCAAGTACTACTGTAAAGCAAGCGCAAGATGGGTTCCTAAATAGTTGACATACCACCATAAGGAGATGAAACTTCTCATATGCATACGGTTGAAACATCAAGTCACAAAATAAGTGATGCTTTTTTTAAGTGATGATTATTCTAACTTGCAATTACTCACGGATTCACCAATATGAACCGGAATAAAAAAGATAGAACATGGAGTGAAAGCAAAGGTCCATCAGGAGATAACATGATGACAATATTTTGGAATGCAAATGGCCCGATTTTTTTTTTAATTTTCTAGAACGTCAGAGAAAAATAAACAGCGCATACCACTATGAAGTGGTTGACGTAAAAATTTTTTTCACATGCAGCCATTGTACTGAGTAAGTTTGAAGTTTTTCTTAACTTTAAGGTGGAAATCTTTTTTTCTCCCTTACTTAGCATCGGTAAAATTTACTTCCGTTGTGCCGAAAGGAATTTTATTTTATTTAGTTTATAAAAAAGGATAAAAAAAACTCATTCGTGACTAAAATATAAAACCAAATGGCCAATAATTTGACAATTTTTGGTTTATAAAATATTGTGATTCGGTGAAGATATTGAAGAAAAGAGAAATTATTAACCAATTTTAATAGGAATATTTTTATACAAATTTTTTGGGTTGTTTACATTAACGTAAACCAAAGTAAGATTTATAAATAATGGATAAAGATGTATTTAAAAAAAAATAAATTAGTAATTAATTACACTTACACAGGGAAAAAATGATTGGAGAATGAAATACGGACATAATGATATCATAACTATGCGAGTAATTAAGTTTCAAACTAATTTGCTGTTGTAAGATACAGTAGGATTTGTATAATTAATTTAAATAACTAAAAAAAATTGTGGTTCTATGTGTGTGTGTGTGTGTGTGTACGTGCGCGCGCGTATTATGTGAGTATTTGAAAACCTTATATATAACTAGATAAACAAGTCTTATGATGTATGGATTTTTACAATACGACATTTAATATCTAAATACTGTTATAAATCAGCAACTAAAAAAAAAATCACTAAATCAGTAAAACAAAAAACATAAAAATAACATTATATATATATATATATATATATATATATATATATATATATATCCAGTTCTATGCAATTAACATCAGTTCACGTAATTTATTCTATACAAGTATTTAATAAATTACTACATAAATTTCCCGTTGTTTTATAATTTGTCTGCATAATATTAAGTTGGGTCAAGGTACTAAAAAAAATTAAGAAAGAAGAAGAAAAATAAGAAAGTAAGGTATATTAAAAAAGAATAATGAAACAAAATAATTATTATTACATCACGCGTGGGTTTGATATAATTTTTAATTTCTCACACTTTATTTTTATAATTTATTATTCAGTAAAAATTTATGCACATTTTATTTAAAAAAATTTAATTTTATGATATTATAATTTGTTAAAAAAAACCTATTTCATTAAAATCAATTCGCTTCATAACAAAAAAAAACATTAAAAGTAATGTAAATTAATTATTTAATCTATAACAATCAAAACATTTTTTTTGTCTTCAGTCATTTGACTGGTTTGATGCAGCTCTCCAAGATTCCCTATCTAGTGCTAATCGTTTCATTTTGGTATATCCCCTACATCCTACATCTCTAAAATACGGTTCAAATGAAATATGGTAAATGGTTCAAATATGGTACAAATTAAAATATGGTTCAAAAAAATGAATTTACAAGATAATATAAATAATACATATACTTCAACAGAAAAGTAAAATGAAGTTAAAAAAAGAAGCAAATAAAGGTATAATGAAAAAAGCTGATAACAAAGTTGGAAGACAGAGATTCCGAATTTGTTATACAATTCAAAAATTTATGTTAAACAGATTCCATTTAACGTTTTGTAAACTGCCATTAACTTAACCATAATCGTACAGGAAAAATCCGTACTAAATCCATAATAATAATTTGTGAAAAGAAAATTTCTTTACTAAGATAAAATGAGGTGTTGTGTTAAGGGTGGTTAAGAAGGTGGGGTGTTGTTAAAAGAGGTGGAAATTGACAGATGACGTATAGCAGCAAAAGGAAGGAACAGGGGCTGCAAGAGAAAGATCAAGTTAAGGGGTTGGAGGGGAAAAAGGAGTCTTTTGTAAAGAAGCAATAGTAGTGGTTACAGAGGCTAGACACAACTATAGTGACGTCACATTTCAATAGAAGATGGATCACCCTCAATAATGGATTATATATTTCATTAGACGCACCGCACACAAATAACAACGTCGCTGTTACGTTAACGTTAGCTGTACTATATAGTGTTGTATAGATCAATGGGCGTGTACACGTAACGTCTTTAGTATGAATTCTATTATATGTATTTCATATTGAAGCAATGTAACTTAAAATAAAATTTGTATAGAATAAAAGGGCTCGGAGAGTTGGTGATTATGTTAAGTTAAAATTAAAATCAAAAGAAACTTCTAAGATTTCTTTCTAAATTAAGTAATTTTTTAATTTTAATTTTTACATAGTCTTATTATAAATTTTATTACGTTTATTTCGTTTTATTTTAAGAGTTTAGGAAATTTTTTCTAATTCCCTTGTTTAATACACTTAAAAAAAATTATTCTGACGTAAAAAAATGTTAAAATCGTTTTCTTCATTCTTACAAAAAAAAAAATCGTTCACCTCATTTTTACAATGAAAAAAAAAGAAATGGTAAAAAAGAAGCAAGCAGTTTCATTATTTTCCGGTCAATTCGAAAAAGTCTTTTTACTTCCTTGTACGAAGTAGAAGAAGTATTGTGATTGCGAAAAATTTCGGTTTTCAGATTTCAACGGAAATATCCATTTTGACTAGTTTAGGCGTGACGACTGTACGTACGTACATATGTATCTAACGTAATTCAAAATCGATTAACCGTAGGATGTTGAAATTTTGGATTTAGGACTGTTGTAACATCTAATAGCGCACCTCCACATTTGATTGCAATTAACTGAACCAAAAATGTCTAAAAAAGCACCAAAATCCAAAAGAAGGATTTCGGACTTTTTCTTAAATGCAAAGCTCTCATCGAGAGGTTTTTAACGATATATCATAAGTGTTATTTATTTTCATTGGTTCCAGAGTTACAGACAGATAAAATTTTAATTAATGAAATATTTGGATCTAAAAAGGGGAAGGCACATTGTTTGAATCATACTTTATTTTCATTTTTTTTTATAACTTTTTTTTTCATTTAAATATATTGATTTATTGATAATTATTAACCTCTGATTATAAATAATGTTGTACGATAAATAATAATTCAATAACAATAAAAAAAATATCAGAAGTTATTAATGAAATAAAATTTTATGTACTTTTAATTTTAAAAAAATGTCTATGTAATTTAATAGGCGTACAAGGAATTCATGTGGTGTCCACATCAGATATTTTCATAAGTCAGAATTAAATGAATTTTTCGATTATGCGACGCTAGCTTAGTAGGAAAATTATGCTGAATAATAAATTATGTAAAGTGATCAATCAAAAAATATGTTAAAATAATTATTCAACTCCTTGGGTAAATTATTTTGATACGGGAACCATCGTATCCGCACCCTTGATTAACAGTTTTAACCAAGATTAAATGGGAAAAATGATACTGAGATCTACATTTACAACACAAAGTACAAAATTTTATAAGAACTGTTTTATCCAGTCTGAATTTATCAAGAAAAAACTGATGAAAATATATCAAAACAAGTAACACTTATTACCCTCCCACACACCTAAATGAAATTGACAAAATACAAAATTAAAGTGACACATTTTTGGAATGGAAAAACACGTGAGACGTTGAATCCAAAAATTACAAAAAAATTAAAAAATCTTTTTCGGCACGCCGGAAGGCGGAGGTAGATTTCACCGGTCCTAAGTGAAGTATAAAAAAGATTTCCACCTTAAAGTTAAGAAAAATTTCAAATTTACTAAATACGACAATGGTTGCATCTGAAAAAAGAGTCACTTGTTTAGCATACGATAAGCCCTATATTCTTACAATTCCAGCAATATTTTGGTCATCTCTTGGGGTAAGGGTTGGTTATATCAAAAATTGTTTCAGACAAACGTTTTAGGTAATGTTTAGAGGAATCGACCAGTTTAAACAGATTCGATTGTGTGGCTATTAAGGGAGGTATGATTTTTCTGTCTTAGAAACACCATTTTTTCAACCTCTTGGGCCAATGGTTGGTGATATTAAACAAATTACTAAGTTTTAGGCTCTTATCTGAAGAATAGTAGGAATTTTAAATGAATTCGATATTTTACTTAAGAAAGTTATTGCGATATAATGTTTTTTTTTTTTTTTTTTTTTTTTTTTTTGAAAAGACCCCCCCCCCCCTATTTCCACCCCAAGATCCGATTTTGCACATTAACAAACTCGATCGAGATTTTGGGTCGTTATATTTTATATATCAATTTGAAATTGATTGGCGCAAAATTACGGCAGTTATCGTGTACACAAGAAAACGAAATATATTTTTATATATAAACTTTTAAACTGACGGTGGTTTTGGGGTCAGGGGGATGTGAAACGCAAAGATATGTCGAAATTTTCTGGAAGTCGAATCATGGTACACATTATAATAGGTAGCTTTCTGTGAAATCTACCAAAAAGTGGTTTTTGACTTCTATCCATTTCTGCAGCTTTTAAATAAGACCATCAGTCCTTCTCTAAGACGTTCCATGAAATCAATCTCGGGAGCAGCCTCTCCGTTACCGCACTGATTTCTATTGTGAATCCTTCCCCACGTCCGATCAAAGTCCGTACTCTCGACGTGTTTATAACCGACAAATTTAGAACTGCGAGAATTGCAGCCAGTTTAAAACTTCGACGGTCCCTCCCTGCTCAACACATTCTACATTATAATCACCAGAAAAGACCATTGGCCTATCCACTTCTCTGATTACAGGTCCAACAAGAACTCGTCAAATTTCACATCATCACAGTTTTGGGAAATTTAGTCATTCACTAGGATGAAACGATTTAACTTCACTGCCATAATTCCCTTGCCAGTTGTGACATCCAATATAGCGAAGCGATTGCTGACATTCTTTATTGCTACGTCACACTCTTTGTCAACTAGCCAGCCTGTAGTGACCTTATTGTGGTTCGGTTCCCTACCAAAATAAAGTCGATACTCTTCTCTATAACAACATCTCACACTAACTCATATGCGACTGACCTTCCAACATTAATTTGAAGACAGTTTAAACTCGATGATGTTGATACTCCCGGTTTATAATTCGTTACGCGTTACATCATTTACAACTAAACAAAAGGTGTTCGCACCTTGATATTTTTTGTGGTGTAAAGCTCAAATAGATCATCATATAACGAACGTATTCACTCACAGATGGCGCTGGTAGTTACACGAAGACTGTCAGTCACCTTTTTCAGTAGACAAACTGTATATTAAAAAATATATTCAAGTATCGATTAATCGATGTACGTAAAAATTAAAAAAATTCTAAATGCAAGTTCCTTTGCCAGATTTTGAGTTATTATCGAAAAAAAGTTTATAAATCCTTTAATATATTATTTATTAACATATATAAAAAGATATTACATTGTTATCCCTATTTATGAGAATATACTAAGAAACAAGTGACATAAAAGTTTTGGAGAAAAGTTTAGTATACTAAAAGAAAATCCTGTACAGAATACTGATGTATATTATTATTAAGAAATAGTAAAAGACTAAGCTACGTAACAACGTTACCATGATCCGATAATCGTCCGAATAATCTTACGAAATGAATGACACGAGTAGTAGTCTATATAACAACTACGTGACATTTATAAATCGGTTATTAAGTATATAATACGTAAAAGTATTCTGTACTTATATAACTCATATAATGCAACAATCTAATGGAACTATACATTATTATAAATTACTAATAATATAACTTGGCACCGAAGAAAATAACTTGGCAATCTCAATTTTAAGTTGGCAAGTATATTATCATTGTAGCTATTACAAAATATATGTATATTTTTATTTATATTTATGGTAAATTTTATTACAACTTAGTTGTTTTTGTTTTATATAATACGTTGAATACAATGTAATTTTATAATATTATACTACTGTAAAATCCAACTAAAATGCCAGCAGAATAAATCCTTTCATTATTTACATATAAATACACTAGTGTATATATATAGGTTATCATTAAAAGACAGAAAGGATTTTGGGAATTTTCTACAAAATATAATTAAGGACACATTTCATATAAACTGAAACGTTTAATTTTTATGTAATAAATATTTCTCCTCTAACCACAACTCAATAAAACCTAATTAAAATTATTTACCTGCGTTGATATCGACGGGTATGATGAACATCCATGTATGAAGTGTAAAAAGAAGAGCAATTTAAAGGTTCCATTGTGATGTGTACATGCTACTTGTAACTTGATCTGCTGGCATAATATTCCCTGTAAGAGTATCATCTTCGATCATAAAAAAAAAATTCAGTTGGCGGAGCATTTTCCGAAAGATAAAAATTATTTCTCGAAGAGATGTGTACTGAATGCTTTTAATGAAAACGTTGGTACAGCTGCTAAGTTACCAGTTGAGATATTCATGATGAGTTCATCGAAATATCCGCCGATAAAACGTTACAATTCATATATGAAGATTTAGAGAGATACGTTTTGGCTTGTTTTTCGGAGTGAATATGGAAATTTAGTCGCAGAATCGTTGAAAATATTAATTCCTTTCACTATGTCTTACCTCTGTGAAAAAGGATTTTGTTTATGATTGCGCTAAAAACTGAATATAAAAATCATCTTTTATTTTTTGAAAACAATTTTCTTTTTGGCGTTTCTAATATAGATCCATTTAATGAGAAAATGAAAAACAAATGCAACCACCTCGTTAATTTATTCTCTTTACATGTGTACTTATAAATGTAAGTGCAGTAAAATCTCCTTATTCGCGGTGTTTAGAGACCGTAAAAATTACTCGAATACAGAAAACAACAAATATAGAACGGAACTAATACTCATTTAAGTAAGAATGGTTAGATTCTATGTAAAATGAAAAAAAAAAAATAAATCTTTGTACTTATTTCGGCGATGTTATTGATGAAATAAAAACGCCATCATTATTTTTAAGTACTGGTTTAGTACAGTACATAGGTACACTACACAAAAAATATTTAACAAAATACAGTAATTTCCTAATTTACTCGTAAGTACTTACCAAACAGTTTGATTTAAAAACTCGCTACAGTATGTACTGTATTAGAAAACAGTATTACATGTTCAAATCATACTCGGTAATCGCCTTAAAAAATAAAAAAAACAGTACTCAAGAAATAAAGGAAATTTTAAAAAACTAATCTACAGTATTTTGGTTTGCATTTAAAAAAATTGTAATTATTCCTTGTCACACTCTTGTTTTTAAATCCGCGTGTAGTTCTGTGTATTTTTGCATGACATCTTCTATTTTGCGTTTAAAGATTAAGCTTCTATTCAAAGATGGATGAGCATCTATAAAAAAAAGGCTAAGATAACGGGATAGTTTAATGTCTTCGATAAGCGTTTTAACATTTAAGTGGTTTCCAAGGATAGTATCTTCTACCTCTTCAGGTTCATATTTTACATGCGACGTTAAATATATTAAAATTTTTATTTTTTAATCTCACTACATAATGTAATATACGCGAATACGTATAATTTTTGCCGCGAATATAGAAAAGACATCGCAAAATATTGCACCGCGAATAAAAAAATCGTGAATACGGAAATTTCACTGTAATTTGTTTATAACGGGGTTCGTGCCTCCGCGAACTCGGTTAGCTAGTATAGAGGGCAACGAAGAAGGACATTAAGATGTCCGGATGACGCCTACAGCAAAGTCAATAGCTGAGTTTGAAAATCAGCGATGTAAATTTCTACCGAGACATTTACATCGGTGGCATCCCAACGAGGCCTGGCTTATTACGGTGAGATGTAAAAAGTTAAAGGGCGAAAGACGACTTCCGTTAAAGCCCACCAGGATTATGAACCGGAGGGGAACTAGCAGTTAATGATGTTAAAGAACAATTTAGATCCGGAGTAACAATACAAGGTGAAAAGATAAAGATGCTATGATTTTCTGATGATATAGTAATTCTAGCTGAGAGTAAAAACGATTTAGAAGAAACAATGAACGGTAAGGATGAAGTCCTACGCATTTTAGGCATTTTTAGACCTGGAAAAGCCGTTCGATAACGTAGCCTGGAATAGAATGTTCAGAATTTTGAAAAAATTGGGGTTCATATACAGAGATAGAAGAACAATTGCTAACATTTACAGGAACCAAACAGCAACAGTAACAATTGAAGAACATAAGAAAGAAGCCGTAATAAGAAAGCGTGTCCGACAAGGATGTTCCCTATCTCCGTTACTTTTTAATCTTTACATGGATCTAGCAGTTAATGATGTTAAAGATCAATTTAGATTCGAAGTAACAGTACAAGGTGAAAAGATAAAGATGCTACGATTTGCTGATGATATAGTAATTCTAGCTGAGAGTATAAAAGATTTAGAAGAAACAATGAACGGCATGGATGGTACGCAAAAACTACCGCAGCAAAATAAACAAGAAAAAAACAAAAGTAATGAAATTTAGTACAAATAACGAAGATGGACTATTGAGTATAAAAATAGGAAGAGAAAAATTATGGAGGTAGAAGAATTTTATTATTTGGGAAGTAGAACAACTAAAGATGGACGAAGCAGATGCGATATAAAATCCCAAATAGCACAAGCAAATCGAGCTTTCAGTCATAAATATACATTGCTTGCATCAAAAATTAATTTAAACGTCCGGAAAACATTTTTTAAAGTGTATGTTTTGCAGCGTAGCTTTATATGGAAGTGAAATTTGGACGATCGAAGTACCTGAAAAGTAAAGATTAGAAGCTTTTGAAATGCGGTGCTATAGAAGAATGTTAAAACTCAGATGGGTGGGTAAAGTGAAAGATGAAGAGGTATTGCGGGAAACTGATGAAGAAAAAAGCATTTGGAAAAATATAGTTAAAAGAAGAGACAGACTTATAGGTTACATATTAAGGCATCCTGGAAGAGTCGCTTTGATATTGGAGGGACAGGTAGATGGGAAAAAATGTGCAGGCATACAACGTTTGCAATATGTAAAACAAATTTTTAGGAATGTATGCTGTAGGGGGGTATGCCGAAATGAAAAGACTGGCAGTAGGTAGGGAATCTGGGAGAGCTGCATCAAACCAGTCAAATGATTGAAGACAAAAAAATTGTTAAATTTAATTCAAGTTTTTATAATTAAAAAGAAAAAAATCAAAAAATCTCACTGTTAGTCTAATATATTAAAGTAATATAATTTATGTACGTTAAATCTAGACAGCCTTGACAGTACATAACACTTGGATCACATCTTCTGTAAACATACATTAATATATAATACGATGAAAATTGTGTACAAAATTATAAAGCTTATATATATATATATATATATATATATATATAGTGAATATAGTAAAATCTCTTTAAGCTATAAATCTAGATACAGAAATTTAAGATAGATGCTTTAAAGACAAAGTTATAGGAAGGGATAATCACCATCATTAACATAGCATGATGAAAGTTCTACTTGTAATGCAGAAACTTTTCTCAGTTTAGGCTGTTATGTATGTAACTCTGAGTAGTTGATATGATTGGATTTATGTAGTTATACCAAAAGGAATGAAGTAAAGAGAATTTATCTAATATTTGTGGTTAATACAGTATAATATCATATAAATCAACCCTTCGTTAACTGTACTAAAACTTAAGTTAACTGTTGATAGCAATGTTAACATATTAATGCTTGTTTCTAATGTTATGTAAGCACACACACACAAACACACACACACACACACACACACACACACACACACACACACACACACACAGAGAGAGAGAGAGAGAGAGAGAGAGAGAGAGAGAGAGAGAGAGAGAGAGAGAGAGAGAGAGAGAGAGAGAGAGAGAGAGAGTGAGAGAGAGAGAGAGAGGGAGAGAGAGAGCGAGTGAGTGAGAGAGACAGACCCCACCGAGTGTGGGTTTGTGCGCGCGCGTGTCTGTAACAGATGTCCCGGGAAATGTTGGCCAAATAAAAGGGACTCATTCAGGACTTCGAAGTAAACAAAAAATTTAAAGTTTCGTATGTACAAATGCCCTATCTTGTTTCACTTTCCCTTTATCTACCATTTTATAGTTTTCAATCAAAAAATTATGTCTAAAAACAGACTGAGATGTTTAAAAGATATTTGCCATACATGTAGCCAATAAAACTTTCTATAAAATAAATAAATACAAAAATTTTTAATTTCAAAGTAGCATTACATTGTTTTAAATTGAATTTGTCTTCTGCGGCCGTCTCTAGCAATTCAATAATTGTTGGAGAAGACAAAGTATTGAGCCGATCTTCACAAGTTAATTTTGGTTAAAAAATGCATCGTTTGTGGATGACACAGTGACCCTGGCTGTGAATGCAGCACTACCGTAACTTCAACTAACCTGTAAGTTGTATCGGATCTAAATAACGAATGACTATTTAAATGGCAGATCCGGCTAAATCTATGCACGTTACGTTTACGATTAGGAGGCGTAACTGCCCGCTAGTTCAACTTAATGGCGTTTTCATTCCGCATGCTAACAGCGTGTGATACCTATGACTGCATCTGAATCGTCGTCAGGATTCATATCAGGGAGAAAAGGACGCAGTTTAACGTGAAATCTCCCTGAATTCCAAAATCAGGAAGGTTGTTAGGCAGGAGGTCGCAACTGTCATGGTCTACGGCTGAGTGCCTGAGGGGGCTCCTATGAGCGTGCGGGGGTCGCCTTGGGGCGTTGAGGCCGTGGACAGTCCGGTCCCGGTGGCTGAGCGTGTTGACCAACAACTGATGGCTGTTATGCGTAAGTATATGAGTTGAGTGCATGTTTTGCTAGGCGATGTGTAAGTGTGTGCTTGTATGCTTGACGGGCGCCTCTTCACAGGCCTTTCATGCTTTGTGTTTCTCTCCAGTTGAGTTCTTGCGATGGTCTGTCTGTGTGTGTGTGTGTGTATGTGTGTTTGAGGAGGTGTCATGTGCCTGTGGGAATGTTTGTACTTGTTTGGAACTGTGTTTGATATCCTTTTGTGACGTGCTGTGTTTTGTGATGATATGGCTTTGATGTTCCCTTATGGTGACCAACTGCCTGTGTTTGGTTGCGTTAAGCCCCCCTGAAGTAATGCTGTACTAGCTGTTCTAGTGGAAAGGGTCCATTCCTGGCGTCCATTCCCTAGTGAAAAAACCTCCATTCCTGGCAAATGGAGGTTTAGGCGGTAGTGCGCAGGTATACATACGAATTTAATAACATCCTGCGGAACCTGTTACCGAGCCCGATACTGCTTAGGCGCTCGTAAATGGGGTTCCTCCACCTCTTAAAAAAAAAAGTCACAACTATCATAACCTCCTCTTTTTTTCTGTTTAGTCTCCGGAACCACCGTAAGGTATTACTTCAGAAAATAAATGAGATGATATGTATGAATATTAATGAATTGTGGTCTTGTATAGTCTCAGATCGACCAATCCTGAGGTGTGTGGTTAATTGTAACCAAAGAATATTAACTACCAAAGAATACCGGTATCCATGATGTGGTATTCAAATCCCTATAAAAGTAACTGCCTTTACTAGGATTTGAATTTAATTAAAATTTGAATAAAATCAGCAATTTATATGTGTATTCTCACATAAAAGATGAAATTTCAACTATTTGATTACTGTTAGCAAAGTATTAACCGATTGTAAGGTATTAACCTCCCTCTAAAACTATAAATACTAAGTTTTTTCATCAGTAAAAATCATTTAAAAATTATTAATTAAAAATACGAGTGTGTATATGTATCCGCGCGAGTTCACTTACTAACGAGGTGTCATTCACAGCTTAATTATATTTCATATCAATCCGGTACCAGTATTATGACAAATATTAATAAGACAAGTTTTATTATTTTTCTCTTTATTTAGATTTTTTTTTTGTTCTCTATGAATGTTAAATACGTTGACAGTTAGTTTTTGTCAGCTAAAGTAATTTTGTTCACATATGTGGAACACTTGTACACCCTAAAACTAATTTTTAACGTCAAACATGGATAGATATTCCATTAGGGTGATTTTAAAGACCACCCTAATATTCTTTAGTTAAATTTTAGATTTTACCAATATATTTCTTACCATAAAGTGTTAAATAATTTAAAAAAATCAAATTCATATATTTCAATTTCCTATTTTCACATTTCTTAACTATTATTTAACCAAACCAACATACTTGGCGTTTATAGACCTAGAAAAGGCTTTTGATAACGTAGATTGGAATAAAATGTTCAGCATTTAAAAAAAATTAGGGTTCAAATACAGAGATAGAAGAACAATTGCTAACATGTACAGGAACCAAACAGCAACAATAACAATTGAAGAACATAAGAAAGAAGCCCTAATAAGAAAGGGAGTCCGACAAGGATGTTCCCTATCTCCGTTACTTTTTAATCTTTACATGGAACTAGCAGTTAATGATGTTAAAGAACAATTTAGATTCGGAGTAACAGTACAAGGTGAAAAGATAAAGATGCTACGATTTGCTGATGATATAGTTATTCTAGCCGAGAGTAAAAAGGAATTAGAAGAAACAATGAACGGCATAGATGAAGTCCTACGCAAGAACTATCGCATGAAAATAAACAAGAACAAAACAAAAGTAATGAAATGTAGTAGAAATAACAAAGATGGACCGCTGAATGTGAAAATAGGAGGAGAAAAGATTACGGAGGTAGAAGAATTTTGTTATTTGGGAAGTAAAATTACTAAAGATGGACGAAGCAGGAGCGATATAAAATGCCGAATAGCACAAGCTAAACGAGCCTTCAGTAAGAAATATAATTTGTTTACATCAAAAATTAATTTAAATCTCAGGAAATGATTTTTGAAAGTGTATGTTTGGAGTGTCGCTTTATATGGAAGTGAAACTTGGACGATCGGAGTATCTGAGAAGAGAAGATTAGAAGCTTTTGAAATGCGGTGCTATAGGAGAATGTTAAAAATCAGATGGGTGGATAAAGTGACAAATGAAAGAGGTATTGCGGCAAATAGATGAAGAAAGAAGCATTTGGAAAAATATATTTAAAAGAAGAGACAGACTTATAGGCCACATACTAAGGCATCCTGGAATAGTCACTTTAATATTGGAAGGACAGGTAGAAGGGAAAAATTGTGTAGGCAGGCCACGTTTGGAGTATGTAAAACAAATTGTTGGGGATGTAGGATGTAGAGGGTATACTGAAATGAAACGACTAGCACTAGATAGGGAATCTTGGAGAGCTGCATCAAACCAGTCAAATGACTGAAGACAAAAAAAACAAAAAACTATTATTTATTAGGAAAGGGAATAAAATATGATTTTGTTTCATTTTAACCGAATTTTTTAAATGTTTTAAACAAAGTGTAAGTTGATTATTAAAAAAAAATTGGTTATTCGTAAATACAATTAATTACTAAGCAATTCGAATAAGTTGTAAAATTACCAGATAAGAGAACAAGAATTTTTCTACTTTCAGAAACCTATTCTGCTGAGTATTATTTGAAACGTATGCTAGCTAAAAAATCCAAAAAAAACCCACTAAAAACATTTTAAGATAGAATATTTCTATTATATAATAAATAATTTTTATTATAATAGACTGGAGTAAAATCTGAAGTAGACTTAAGAGAACAATTAACAAAACTATATAAATAAATTAACGATTAATATAATCCACCTTACCAGCACGTTGATACATTCTCTAGATCTTTCGGCTTACTTGGAAGCCATCATCAGGAGTTAAAATTAATGAATTAACTCAAAGTTTAAAAATCATAATTAAAATTTAAAAACAGTCATGACTGTCCCGGTCCTACTAACAAAATTATACTTGTCATGCTGTATCTTTTCCGATTAGTTTGAACCATAATAATTAATGTACAATTATAAAAAAAACAATAATTTGCTTAATAATAATAGATTGTACGTAATTTTATTTTTTTCTAATCGTTCTTTTTTCAATTTATATAATTTTTATTCGGTTACTAAACATTTTGATTAAAAACTAAAGATTACCATTTTTTTAAATCTAGCTCTAATTTTCGTCCATGTAAAACGCGGAATTAAAAACAAATTTATTTTTAAAAACTACTCTCCGATTACTTTCGAAAGCTTTTGTTTTTCTTTAACAACAATATTTTTTTTTATGTTTCTATTCATCATTAATTTTCCAAGTAATAACTATTATAGTCACTAATCTTATTAATAAGAATATATATTTTTATTAATAAATTTGGTTAGGAGTTTTAACACATACGGTATCCGATTAACACAATTTGCTGATTCAAATCAGTACAACAATCCTCTAGTCAGAACTTAGAAACCAGTGACTGTAAATATCTGCGAAAAGAATCCAACACTTATCTCTGATGGTATGAACTTCAAAAAAGGTTCACATCACAAGGGACCACAACAAAAAAGGTTCACAAGGGACCACATACTCCAATATAAAATGTTTTGCTCTTTTCATTGATGGTGTCAAAAATAAGTCATTCCATTTGAAAAAATCGTGTTAACCTTGAAATAAGGTGAAGTTCAAGATCAAATCCAAGGTCACCATGAGGTGTCTCCATCCAATCTAAGTAACTTTTTATTTTATCTTTTTTTTTCATTGTGCATAATTTATGAGAAAATCGCCAGGGATGATTAAAATGAAACAATCTGTATATACTGGCATCCCTGTCACAGATTCGTCCATTTTATTTTTTACATTTATTTCCCGTCCGGTCAATTTTTTTCTATTTTGTGTTTTTTAGTCAAACTACCGGAGGCAAGTTCAGCCAGTCGGTTTGCACAAACAGTAGTAACTATGGAAGTGGCTGAGTTAGTTGAACCACCGTGCCATACACAGTCGCACCCTTAAAAAAAATCAAAATTAAAAAAAAAAACGGAAAATGGTTTTTAGATATTTATTTAAAGAAAATTTACAAGTCCCAATCTACTGCATATCTCATTTCATATAGTCGGAAATGGGAAAATTTCTAAACATTGTTCAAATTTTTTTTACCTTTCTTCACCCCTTTCAAGATCGAATTTCGAAAAATTTAAAAATTGCTTTTTATTTATTCCCATGAAGAGTCAGCACCAATCAATTTGGCATCTTCATTTGTTACAGACCAATAATCAGGTTATCTTTATTAGAAGATAGAACAAAAGATTATTAGAAGAAAGTGGTAAAAATCAGATGGGTGGATAAAGTGACAAATGAAGAGGTATTGCGGCAAATAGATGAAGAAAGAAGCATTTGGAAAAATATAGTTAAAAGAAGAGACAGACTTATAGGCCACATACTAAGGCATCCTGGAATAGTAGCTTTAATATTGGAAGGACAGGTAGAAGGAAAAAATTGTGTAGGCAGGCCACGTTTGGAATATGTAAAACAAATTGTTAGGGATGTAGGATGTAGAGGGTATACTGAAATGAAACGACTAGCACTAGATAGGGAATCTTGGAGAGCTGCATCAAACCAGTCAAATGACTGAAGACAAAAAAAAAAAAAGAAAAAGAACAAAAGAAATAAAACAAAAATAGTAAATTTTAATATTACCCCATTTTAACCCTTGAAACTCGGAATCTCAAAAATTTATTCTTAGTGCACTTACATCGTAAGAAGTAGGTCTGTACAAATTTTCGTTAATTTATCTTCAGTAGTTTTTGCTCGACGTTGATTATCAGTTAGTCAGGATATGTTGTTTCCTGAAGATAGATCGCGGATACCGGTGTTCTTTGGGGGTTGGGTTTCAATTAACCACACATCTCAGAAATGATCGACCTGAGACTGTACAAGACTTCACTTCACATACACTCATACATATCTCCTCTGAAGTAATACCTGACGGTGATTCCCGGAGGCTAAACAGGAAAAAAAGAAAGATATGTTTTTTTATATATATATATGTGTGTGTGCGCGCGCTAGTGTTCTTCCGTCACAGCTTCACCCGCTATATATACTTAAATATTCGATTTCCATTGTTAAAAATGATATTAAACAGATTAAATAGAACACAGTAATTCTTACAAATCTGTGCGTGTGTAAAATGCTATTCCATTATGTATTTTTTCCGCTTCAATTAACGTTTTGAATAAGATTGAGAGGCCAAAAATCCGAAATAAACTGAAAATATATATAAAATAAAATGCATTGATATATAAAAGTATAAAAAAAATCGATATATCAATTCCTTGTCGACAAATGGGCGAAAATATAAAATACACGTTTATCTCTTTTTAACCCTTTCAATTCGGAATATCTTTCCCGCTGTGTTCATTAAACTCCTGTTAAAATTATGTTCAAATCTTGGAAAAAATGTAATTTTTCCCGGTTGTTTAGCGTTACCCGACAAACACACTAGGAGTTGACTTCGTTTCTCATTTGTAAAAAAAAATTTAATTACTTTTATTTTATATTTTTTAGTTAAGTAACTGGAGGGAGGTGCAATCAGTTACAATGCACAAACAGTAGCTGTGTTGGTTGAGCCGACGTGCCGTACACCGACGTACCCCTTAGAAAATCAAAACACAAAAACCCCGAAAATGGTTTTTAGATATTTATCTGAGGAGTATTTGCAAGCCCCAATCTACTGAATGTCTCGTTTAGTATAGACGGAAATGGGGAAAATTTACAAACGTTGTTCAAATTTTTTTCATCGTTCTTCACCTCTTTTCGAATTTTGGTAAATCTAGAAATTGGTTTTTACATATTTTCGTGAAAATTACACATACAAAAAATCAAGTTGATATCTTTATTTGTTACCGAGAAATTAAAAAAAACTAATTAAAAAAATTTCTTTTTTTTTCCATTTCAACCTTGTAAATGTGGAATTTCAACAAATTATTTTCTTAATGTACACTTACACCGTAAGAAGAACGTGTATACTAATTTTCATCAAATTATCTTCAGTAGTTTTTGCTGGGCGTTGATGAATCTGTCAATCAGTCAGGACAAGGTACAGATATGCTGAATAATGAAAAATGATTCTATTTTCCTTTGATTCAGCCAGTATTGGTAATCAATTCTTTTATGGGTAACAATTACGTAGTCATATAATTATACTTGCTGGATTTTAGAAAATTTTGATGTACAAAATTTCATACTAGAATTAAAAGTTGAGTTATATAGAAATCGACTTCATTATTACACCTTTAGATCTAATATTGTTAACATATTTATTTTATGGTACAATTTTTTTTTTAATTTTTTTTAAGTAACATCAGGTGAAAAACATAAATACAAAAAAAAATTCAAATTAAATTCTTGTAAAGTAAAATTTCAATTTAAAATTGGAACATAAAATTATAAAAATTATTAACCTGATTTTGTGTTTATTTTTGAAATTTATTTTATTGATTTAAATATAACTAAATTTTTACAAAAAATCAAAAAATTAAAAAGATCCTTGGAATATAAGAAAAAATTTTGTAAATCCAGAAACTCCTGCAGGAGGCAATACCCAGGGATATAAACTACGGTGTGACAAACAACGTAGATGAAGCGGACATCGACAAAGTGTCAGTTATTCAAAAAATTTTTTATTAAAAAAAATATATTGTCATCAGACAATATATATTTTTTTTGACAGTAAAAGTGTCTGAATAATTTTATTTAGCATTAATTTTATTTTATACCGTTGGTATATATAATATAAAAATATATAAATTATAATTCCACTTACCAAACAATGTAATTAATTATTATGTTCTAGGGCTTTCGGAAGTTATTTTTCCATCTTCAGGAACATGTGATAAACTTGTATGTATATAAGTATTCAATTTACATATTAATTTGATGTATACTAAAATTAAAGTAAAATAAATTTCCATAAATATAAAAATCGATCGTCAAGTTATAAAATAAGTCATACGTCTATAAGTTGTACGTCTAGTCTGTAAAAGCGACTTTTTATCTATTACAAGATAACAATAGATTGTTATATTTATGGGAATTTATTTTATATAGATTTATTGCTAGGTATTAATTTTATGAAACATTGGTAACAGATTTACACTACAATTCTTATCTTACATTTAATAGCTCAACTAATTTCCTTGTACTGTATCCTTATCGTATAAGGATAAGTGGTAGCCTATTTTTCATTTTATTATTATACTAAATATTATGTATTAGTTATTCGTGAAGATTACACTACAATTTGACATTCTAATTTTTTATAATTATGAAAATATATTATATCAATTGATTAAATTTCATTTTAATTTTGGTTAATAATTAAATGTTTAATCGTATAATATTTCAAACAGACTGAAGTAGAACAATATGTTCTTAAATAATTGGCTTTACGAAGAAGAAGAAGCGTCTATAAGAAAGAAGTCCACGTAATATAATGATTTAACATACTCCCCGCCAGAAATCAGGTGATTTTTACTTCCTTGTACGAAGTAAAGAAAGTATTGTGATCGCGAAAAATGTCGGTTTTCAGATTTCAACAAAAATATCCATTTTCACCATCCCTGAATCCATTTTGACTAGTTTCGACGAAACGTCTGTACGTATATATCTACCATAACTCAAAAAGATTAGTCGTAGAATGTTGAAATATTGGATTTAGGACTGTTGTATCATCTAGTTGGGTATCTCCCCTTTTGATTCCAATCGACTGGACCAAAAGTATCCAAACAAGCCCAAAATCCAAAAAATTTGGATTTTAGAATTTTTCTTAACTGTAGTAATAAGAACTCATTAAGAGCTTTTCAACGATACAGCATAAGTGGTACTTATTTTCATTGGTTCCAGAGTTATAGCCAAATGAAAGTTTAATTAATGAAATATTTAGATCTTAGGGAAAGGCACATCGGTTCGAATCCGACTACATCTCCTTTTTTTTAATATAAATATATTGATTTATTAATAATTATTAATCTCTGATTATAAAAGTTTTACAATAAATAATTATTTAATAATAACAATAAAAAACAATATCAGAACTTATTAATGAAATAAAATTTTATGTACTTTTAAAAATGTGTTTATGTAATTTAATAGGCGCACAAGGAAGTCATGTCGTGTGCACATTAGATTTTTTTTTATGTTTACTGATAGATGAGAAAATTAGATTTTTTTTTTATGTTTACTGATAGATGAGAAACAATAATGATTAAATGTATAATCAATTAATTCTTGAATAGCGATTTCTGAACATAACAGAGCTTTTTAAACAAATAAATCTCAAACTTAATAAATATGTACAGCAAATAAATGTTGAAAATACAATATTGAATTAAATAAGCATATAGAATAAGTAAACCTTGAGTAAGAGTATTTTTGAATTAAATAAGTGCTTAGCATAAATAAGCATTTATTTCGTTTTTTTCTGTTTAGCCTCCGGAACCACCGTAAAGTATTTCTCCAGAGGATGATATATTTGAATGTAAGTGAAGTGTAGTCTTGTACAGTCTCAGGTCGACCATTCCTGAGATGTGTGTAATTAAAACTGAACCATTAATGAACACCGGTATTCATGATCTTGTATTCAAATCAATATACAAGTAACTGCATTTACTCGAATTTGAACTTTAAAACTCTCGACTTCGAAATCATCTGATTTGCAATGACGAATTCACCAGTAGACCAACCCGGTAGGTTTATAAATAACCCTTGGATAAATATTATTGGTACTTTTTTGTTTTACACCCCCTACATTTTTCGCATTTTTTCACATAAAAATTACTTAATATAGCATATTTTATAATAATTAATGAATAAAACATTAGAAAAAACACGCTGTTTTATACCGGTCATTTTAAGCATTCTTCATATTAACATATTTTTTCATATTAAGAATATAAGCATTCTTTTTTATGATTATAGATATAACTTATAAAAATAATCTAACCAAACTTTAACCTACGCTCACTAACCTTGATTAATTAACAGTAATGTTTTAATTATTTAAATAATACTCCGGAGCGATCGACGTAATGCTTTAAGGTTATACCAGTAGTTCTGGGAGTGTTTAAAAAATAATTAAAGAATTCCAATAATTAATGAATTTATTATTTAAATAGTCAATACTGTTAATTATTCAACTTTAGGGAGCGAAGCGAGCGTTAGTTTGGTTAGATTATATCTATAATTTCTCTGCAAACACTCACTGATTTGGAAGAATTCTACCACTATTTTACGTCCTCTTTGAAAATAAGGACTCGTCAATTTCTACCGTCATTCGTGGACCACCTAGCTTTTTGGGTTTATTTTTAATAAATGAACAGCATACACAGTTCTCTCAGGTAAATTTTCCAATCCGTTATTACTTTACTTGACATTAACCTACACTCGCTTCGCTCGCTAACCTTGACTGTTATGTTAATATGTTTAAAATTACCGATATAAAACAGCATGATAGAGTATTTTCTCTAATGTTTTATTCATAAATTATTATAAAATATACAATATTACGTGATTTTTATTTGAAAAAATGCGACAAAAGTGGGGAGGCGTAAAACGAAAAAGTACCTTATAGTTTTGAACATATTCCTTGAACGTATACCTTGTATAAATGGATTTATGAAATAATTAATTCACTTACAAATCGAAAACTGGTTATATTCATCTTATACATGATTTTTCTAAAAATAAATATCTCATTTGTACTGATAAAAAAACCTGATTATACATTGTATAAATGGATAATTTACTTAATTAAGTAAATCGCTTGTATGACTGGTTATCTGCAATGGATTGGACATAACCAAATAGAGATTTGTCATCTTCAAAAGGTACCTTGAATAAAAAAATGAGATGTGGACGTCACATGACTTCCATCTACGCCTATTAAATTACATATACATATTTTTTTAAATAAAATTTTATTTCATTAATAACTTCTGATTTTTTCAAAATTGATTTTATTGTTATTATTGAATGGTGTTTATAATAATTTTTTTTTACAATGAGAGGTTAACAACTATTAATAAATCAATATATTTAAATTAAAATAAAAAGTTAAAAAATATATGTACATGAAGTCAGATTCGAACCGATGTTCCTTCCCCTTGTAAGATCCAAATATTTCATTAGTTAAAATTTCATTTGGCTATAACTCTAGAACCAATGAAAATAAGTACCACTTACGATATATCGTTGAAAAGCCTCTCAATGTGGGCTTATTATTGCAGTTAAGAAAAAGTTCCAAAATCAATTTTTGTTGGATTTTGGGCTCTTTTGGTTCAGTAGATTGAAATCAAAATAGGAGGTGTACAATTAGGTGTTACAACAGTCGTAACTCCAAACTTTTAACATCCTACGGCTAATCGTTTTTGAGGTATGCGAGATACATACGTACAGACGTCTCGTCGAAACTAGTCAATACGGATTCAGGGATGGTGAAAAATGGATATTTCCATTCAAAATCTGAAAACCGAAATTATTCGCGATTATAATATTTCTTTTAATTTGTACAAGGAAGTAAAAAACAAAAAAAAAAAAAAACATTTACAGGCGTGGATCGAATGTCTTTACTTCGGCAAGTAAAGTCTTTACTTACCCAGGTTTTTACTTACAGGCGTAATTTTAATTATATAAGATAAAAAGTTAAACAGAAAATTATTTTGGAAAATGCTTTTATCTCGAAATTATTTATTCTTTGGAGAGATCATCCCACATCGGGGAATCCTGAGTGGGAAAATTTAAACAGAAAAAGTACAATTGTAGCATAACGGTAAATTGGAAAAAAGTAATGATATTTTAAATAATTTTTTTCACTGGACCTTTTTTTTTCTTTTTTAGTCTCCGAGAATTACCGTAAGGTATTACTTCAGAGGATGAATGAGGATGATATGTATGAGTGTAAATGAAATGTAGTCTTGTACATTCTCAGTTCGACCATACCTGAGGTGTGTGGTTAATTGAAACCCAACCACCAAAGAATACCGGTATCCGCGATCTAGTATTCAAATCCGTTTAAAAGTAATTGTCTTTACTAGGATTTGAACTTAGAAACTATAGAAATTTCATCGTGTGACCTATAGAGATTTAACAAAAATTATCTTAGGAGAAAAAAATAATGTATAATTTGATTTTCTGTCGTACAATTCCCCACCCTTCCGTCAAAAAAGAAACAAAAAAGATAATACGTAAGCACTACATTAATAATTAGCTTAAAAAAAATAAATATTTTTAATTGTCTCACTATGTAACAGATCAATAGGAATTACAGCCAATAGAAATCGCTGTAAAAGTGAAAAACGGGAGTGGAAACATCTACCGATGAAAAAATTCACAACCGGTAATATTGTTTTATTTTAAATTTACACCTACATAAAAGCAAGTACAAATAATCTATTATACCTACGACTACATATACAGGATATGCATAAAGTGTAACAACTCTTTAATAAACTATTCACCAGTTAAATGGAGATAAATATAATTTAGTAAATATTTTAACTTCGAAATGACCTATTGTATGACATCACCACATAGCGATCATTCAGGGAGTCCTCATAGACGACAACTCAATAATTTACATGGAAACGACAGGAACGTTACACATCGTTTTAAAAAGAATTAAAAAACAAAAATTTTGATTTACAAAACATCAAGATAGGACAACTCTAATAAAAAAGACGGCTATTTAATATTTTATTTCTGTTTTTAAAAGTGGCTTTCTCTTACCGTCTAATATAGAAAAATAGATCATTTTAAGGTAGGAAATTAACCAGATTTTATTTTACTTTCCCGTCTAGCGCTGTAGCTCTAGAAGGGAGAATATTGTAATCGGTCCAATTTGGGCATATGCGATTTCCATCCCATCTTGACGTTTTGACACGTAAGGAAACCAAAAAAAAAACCGGATGAAAATTTTCCCGATGTTAATGTTCATATTTATGTATGTGTGTGTTCGGTATCGCACTCTAAATCACCATATATATCCAGAACTACTGAACCGATTTTGACCAAACTTGGAAGTATTACTTCTATAAATGGGGAATTGATTCCAATAAAATTTTAACTTAAAAGGTCAAGAGGATGAGACTGTAGAGCAAGGTCACCTTCAGTAATTCAAGATTTCGCCTAATTACGGTCTTATTTTTCTTAAGCATATTTATTATCAATTATGCAAATAATATTTGCAAGAAAAACTTTTGGAAAATCGCTCCCCCACCCCAAAAAAAATGCTCTAAACCACTGGTTAAATAGGTATACAGCGTCAATAATACCCCCTGTCACCATAAGAAGCGCTAGTGTAGCACTGAGATGCTAAATTAAGTCATGCATTCGTGCGCGTGCGTGATCGAGTGCGTGCGACAGTGTGTGTGTGTGTGTGTGTGTGTGTGTGTGTGTGTGTGTGTGTGTGTGTGTGTAAGCCGCGTGACGTGTGTACAACTGTGTTGTTAGCTTTTTTATATATATATTACAGTTCAAAGGTTATTGAAATATGGCAGGCATACTTTATTAATAACATACATATGTATATACAGAATGATTGATGAAGAATATGACAAACTTTCAGGACATATTATATTGGTGAAAATAAAGAAGAAAATTCATATAAACATAAGCTTGAATACGCTTCTTTAGTGAATAAAAGATTTCGACCTGATTTTTGAATCTTCAATAAAATTAAGCCAAAGGATAAAATTAGTGATTTTATGTTAAATAGGATATAAAAAAAAATTGGTTTGTACAGTTGTACAAACCAATTTTTTTTTCTTATCTACGTAATACAGTTGTATTACGTAGATAAGAAAGCTAATGGGTACTATGATTCGACTTCCAAATAATTTCCCCATAACTTCGCGTTTCACATCACCCCACATTCACCCCAAAACCATCGTCAGCTCAAAAGTAGTTTATCACACCTCGTATGTATATATATATACATACGAGGTGTGATAAAAAAATACGGTGAATGAATTTTTATAGTGGCAACTGCCGACGCTACATCCATATGCTGTAATTTTTCCAATAGCGTGATCAACTGAGACAGGCAGGGACAAGTTGTAACACGTTCGAGCTTGCCAGTCAGCTGCCAGAGCCGCTAGAGTGAGGTTGTGTTTATCGTGACTGTCGCGCAACATGGATTTTGAACAACGCATTAACATTAAGTTTTGTTTTAATTTGCAAAATAGTGCCAAAGAAGCTCACGAAATGTTAGAATCGGTGTACGGCTATAATGTGGTAACTTTGAAGACTGTGTACAAGTGGTATGACCGATTTAATAACGGAAATGAGTCTGTTGAAGACGAGCAGCGTGTGGGACATCCAGTAACCTCAAAAACAGTTGAAAATGTGCAAAAAGTGGTAACAATGGTTCGTTCAAGCAGGCCAATGACTATTCGAGAGCTATCGGAAAATCTTAACATCTCGTACGGATCCGTTCAAAGCATTTTAACTTATGAATTGCAAATGAGAAGAGTGAGTGCAAAATTTGTTCCCAGACTTTTGAGTGATGAACAGAAGGAGAATCGTGTGTCAATTTGCATGGAGTTGAAGGGTCGTCTTTATGCAGATCCGGAAGATATTGGCCATGTTTCATGGCCAAAATTGTAACTGGAGATGAAAGTTGGGTTTATGGCTATAACCCTGAGACCAAAATGCAGAGTTCCCAATGGAAAACCGGTTCATCTCCTCGCCCTAAAAAAGCACGTCAATCAAAACCCAACTTCAAGGTCATACTCGTTGTTTTTTTCGATAGTGAGGGCATAGTGCGATCAGAGTTCGTTCCAAGGGGAACAACTGTAAACTCTGAATTTTATAAGGGTGTACTGCAACGTTTGCGAAACGACGTACGAAGAAAGCGACCAGAAAAATGGACAGATGGCTTCCTTCATCACCACGACAACGCGCCGTGTCACACCTCGCTTCTCATTCGCGAGTTTTTGGCCGAAAAAAGTGTTCCTGTCTGTCCACATCCGTCATACTCACCATGCAACCATGCGACTATGGGCTCTTCCAAAAAATTGAAACTGTGCTTAAAGGAGAACGTTTTGACACCAATGCTGACATTGAGAGGGCCACGACCGAGCAGCTGAAAAGCCCTTCCGAAAGATGCCTTCCAGAAATGCATCCAATCATGGAGTCAACGTTGGGATAAGTGCATTGCTAGCCAAGGAGAGTACTTTGAAGGAGATTAAATCGAATTCTATGTAACCTTATTACTTTTTTTAATAAAAAATTATTCACCGTATTATTTGATCACCCTTGTATATTTCACTTTCTTGTGGACACGATAACTGCCGTAATTTTGCGTCAATCACTTTCAAATTATTCCTTAAAAATAACTCATCCAAAAATCTCGGTCGAGTTTGTTATCGGCCAAAATCTGATCATGGGGGTGGAAATGAAGAGGGGGACTTTTTCGAAAAAAAAATTGTTATAAGTTTCTTATTAAGTAAAACATGGAATTCGTTTAAAGTTCCTACTGTTCTTTGGATAAAGCCATAAAACTTACCTACCTAATATTTTTTTATGTCATCAACCATTGGCTCAAAGGGTGGAAAATATGGGGGTTCGAAGACAACAATTAATCATACCTTCCTTAATAGGCACAGTATCGAGTCGATTTAAAGTGGTCGTTAGTCCTGTAAACATTACATAAAATTTTTGTCTAAAACAATTTTTGATATAACCAATCCATACGGCAAGGGGTAACCAAAGTTTTGCTGGAAATGTTAAGAAGACAATTTGTTTTTGTATCCTAAACATGTGTAATTATTTTTATTCACATGCAAACATTGTGGTATTGAGTAAATTTGAAGTTTTTCTTTAAGGTGAAAAACTGTTTCATTCCCTACTTACTACCGGTGAAATGTACCTTCGCTTTCCGGCGTGCCGAAAGGGATTTTTTTTTTAGTAGTTTTCGAAAAAAATCTGGAGTAAAAGACAAAAAATTAGGGTCGAAAAACACGCAATTTTATATTTGTCGTAAAATACATAGTTAAATGGATAATAAACACATAAAAGTTTTAAGCAAAATTTATATAGATTTTTGATTCTGAATAAAATGTTATATATAAAGACCACAAAATGTAAATAGAAACGTTAGAAGTTTGATGTTCATTAAAAATAAAACATCATAATATGACATATTTTAAACGGATATAAAACGGAAATATATTTTTCCGTTATAACATAGATATAAAAACTATTATTTTTATTATTATAAAAAAGATATATATCATATATAGGTTTTAATTTCATTAACGATATAAATAAAAAAATAATTTGAAAAACGAAAGAGAATGACATTTTTTTTGAAGAGAAATAAAAAAATACAGTTCATAAAAATGTAAATATATTAAAATAAAAAACAAATGAAATATATTTGCAAATAACAAAACCGTCTTAACTGTTCTATTTTATTCTAACTTTATCATAAATTCTTTTGTATCTTTTTCTTACTTTGCACAAATGCTTTAGGATTTTATCATGATCATCATTTCTACTTACTATTTTTTTTCAAATAATCTTTTGTAAAGACCCCCCCCCCACCACCATGTATGTATGTATGTGTGTGTTAGTGCGTGAGGATTTAAAGATATATTGGACTGCAACACAAGTAGCAATAAGGTGTAAGGAAAAGAAGCAATACCATGTTACTATATAATAGAAGTTGGCGGATGAAAGAGATTATTACAAGAGAGAGAAAGATAAAGAATGTATATGTGTGTGTGTGTGTGTGTGTGTGTGTGTGTGTGTGTGTGTGTGTGTTGGTGTATAAGAGACAGAGAAATGAGAGGTTGTCGTCTATGATGACGACAACGACGACGACATTGTGAGTGTTGCTATGGTTACGATGGATTAGCAGAGTGCCACCTCAATAATTGTCGCCTCTTCAATATAACACTACCACTGCCTACATAATATCCACGGATTAGTGGGACTCATACTAACCTAACCTTTTCCATTCTAAACCATACCACATAAATGTTCCACCAGTTTTCAGCTTCTCTTATACGTATATTATCTGCTATAGCATCAATGTCCGTAACTTCCCTTTTCTCTTGTTTTCTATAGAAGAAGAGAAAAAGGATAGAACGGGTGGGAGAGGTAGAGACAGAGAGCTATATAATACTATACACTTTGTAAAAGGTGTCTTCCGAAAGGATATTGGGCGGGATTACATTTCCTATAGAAAACTTTACCATTTCTACTATAGACCCCTCCTGCCTTCACTTTTTCTCGTACTCTCTTCTTCATTTTCCAGTTCATAATTTTGTCCGTAAATGGAATAGTATCAGTTATTATTATCATCATTTATAATCCTTATATATATCGGAGAGGCGAGGAGATTTGTCAGGGATTCAACGTTTTGTGTTTCACTCACTTTTATTATTACAAGTGGAGAATATATAAGACTATAATAAAGCTCAACCAATAAAATGAGTAGACAACTCGTACAATGAAACAATTACAAATGATAACTATCACCCATCAATAACTCAGTAGTACACGAATTATAATATAAGATTAATTTAATTTAGAACTCAAACAATACTAAAACAACTTGCGATAGACCGAGGCTCAGGGAAATAACGAATTCGCGATCACCAGGACGTCTGTTCGATCTGGGTTCCAAAGCAAGACTACCTTTTCTCAATATTCTCAAATAATATACCTACTGCATATTTCCTTTTCCTTATTAATTTTATGATACCCCCATCGTCCTGGGATCCCGACTACGTTGACAACCATGTGCCTACCTAGGCCTAAGCCTACCGCAATAAAACAATTTAAACCTTATTTTACAAAACATTACAAGTAATAGTACATTTCTTAAAACTACTAAAAATACAGATATTCTAAAGAATATTCTCATCGTTTTGTCGGAAGATACTCCACTGTACTTTATTCTCCGACATATATATATATATATAACCGAAAAACAACTTCGGAGTTTAAAAACTGAATATATTTTTTAATTTTGCAGCACTCATTAATATTTTAGCGTAATCTTGAAGCAAAAAAATTAAATTTTACATTAACGATTTTTTATCAAGTAGCAGCTGAGTTAGACTCCTGCAAGGCTAAGTTGTTACGAGGCCGAGCTTCAGTAGCCTGTGTCGTTACAATAGAAAATGCAGTACCTGTACAGGTTGGCAGAAACAAAATCTGTTTTACAAAGAATTAAGCGCGAGTCTATCGTAGAAATTCTCCGATTGAGAAAAGTAAGTGGATAAGTGGAGTGAACAGTTTTTGGAAACCGGAAGCGTTTTGAAAGTAAGTTCACCGGGTAGCCTAAAACAAGTATCGATAACACAAAGAGGATTAACTGTTTTTCCGACAATATTCAAAATATTCAGTTCTTTGTGTTGTTCGTCAACTAAACATTGCCCGTAATAATTTTTTGCAAGAGATAGAAATTTCGTCCTGGTAAAAAAACAGCTACTTCATGGAATTAAATTTAACGATTAGCCAAATTTAACAAAGTTGTCAATTTGTAATGACCATGTTCAAAACTCATTTCTCTTGATAAAAAACAACTTGCAACGCATTTTATATTCTGATGAAGCAAAATTTCACGTTAATGGAATCATGAATTGTCAAGTATGAGCTTAGAAAATCCACACGAATCGATGGAATTCGTCCGTAACTGTCCGAAATTGAATATCTGGTGAGAGATCATACGTAATCGAATTTTTGGGCAACTACCATTCATGCACAGACTATGATAGGAATAGTATACTGGGACATGTTAGAGAACTTTTTCATTCCGGAGATTGTAAAGATGGAAGACCTAATTTTCCAACAAGATGGAGCCTCTCGACATTATACATAACTGGTGCGAATTGCGGTTGACGAAACAAGATGGAGCCTCTCGACATTATACATAACTCGTGCGGATTGCGGTTGACGAAGTGTTTCCAGAAGGATGAATAGGCAGAGAAGCGTCCATTGTTTGGTCACCGAAAAGTCCTGATTTGACGTCAATGAATTTTTTCTTTTGGTGTTATGTAAAAGATATCGTATATAAAGAAGAAATCCAGTCACTTGAACACGTGCGGTAAAGACCCTGCGGTGCGGAAGAGTGTAGGCATTGACCTCTCACCCGAAAGCGGACAAGAGTAGAAAGAGAGATAGGGCATGTTTTCATTAGAGGCTTATTAAATCTGTGAATTTGTTTCTTAAATTTTAAATAAATCAATAAGACTTTGAGTAAATTGAATTGTAGGACAATTATCCTTGTTGCGATCAGCACTTTTATTGGCATGAGGATAGTATTTTTGATGTTAAAGACTTAATCAACTAATGATCTGAGTGCAATTGAAATTAGATATGGAAAGTGTTTTTGCGTGAAACCTTCGGTATTAGAGGAAGGCGCGGGGATCGTGCTTTCGCAAATCGGTTAATTTGAGAGTTGAGGATTTTACAATCCTCAACTCTCATAATAATGATGTATAGCCGTGGTTAGAAGAAGCAATATGAAGGCGATAGTAAGTTATTTAAATACACTGATCGAAATGTCTCCTGAGGCATTTCCATTGATGGCATCCTGACAAAGACCAAATTGTTAATTGTGATATTTTATCCGGTTTAGATGGTCTAATAGACGAGGTCCGGTAAAGCCCGTCCGGGCTAGGAATGGAGGGGGTGGTGTGGCAACGGAATCGTCACAAGGCCTCCTACGGAAGTCAGGATTACTTATTGAAGTTTCAACCATATAAGTATTTCATCGTAGTTAGTTTGTTTATTTTATATTTATGTAATTAAATAAATAAATAGAAATGTTATCTTTTTGAAGTATATGTAATTTATATTTAAGACAGAAAAATGGTTAGAATTATGAACACAAGAAAAAAATATACTTTTTTTTGTATTATTATGAACAAAAATCTAATTAAATTACAAAACAATACAGATCTATACATAATACCTTTTAATATGTTTTTTTAAACTGTGAAAAAAACAGAAATTTTAACGGAGGAGATTGGGTTAAAAAATATGTTAAAAGAATTCTTTGCGGACATGTAAGGGAAAAAATTAATCCTTGTTTAAGAATAGTACAGTAAGATGATGCCTGGGTACAAACACAAATACATACATTAAAATACACAGACACACAAACATAGAAATGTCACACTCTTATTTATAAATGAGTAGCCTATAAATTATAGTTATGACATTTAAGAAAAAAAAAAACTGAAAAGGGAAAAGTAAAAGACCGGAAGGGAATGTAACGCAATACACTACTGTTAAACATTTAAAAATAAGGGGATGTTAAGTAGATAAGAGGGCGGTTTTTTTTTCAAGTATTGCCGCTATATTAGAGGTATATAGAGTACTGTTCTTGTGTGGGAGGGGGAGTGTTATACGTAATATGTTATATCTGTTCCTTGACAGACAAGCTGAGACAAGATACCTTTCGTTAGCTGAATGTTTGTGTTAACTGTACTGTAACATAAAAGTTTTAAAACTATGTAACCCTAGTACAGTAAAAACCTCTGTATACACTATTAAAAGTTACAGATGCATACTGTAAATTCAATGTTTTAGTTGACAGATACTTTAGTTATGAATGATGAGAACACTTTAGTGCATCGTAAACGAAGTTACCTAATTAAATCTACCAAATTTTTTATTATTTAATGAAATTATTTTAGTTAAAATTTAATTTTAGTTATTATTTTTATTAACATAAAATTATTTTCTTTGGCAGACCCAATTCCATAAAGTTGTAAAATAATTTAATCAAAAAAAAAAAAAAAAATGAATAAAGAAACACTTTCAAGTACCCTAAAAATTTTGTAGCAGATTAGTTAATACGGTCGCGTGTCTGCGGCTCGATCAGGATACTGAGATATTGACAGTTGAAAATGTTTATAAAATTACGATTTATCAGTTTAAGAACATAAATAAAATAAGACAAATCAATAATGACAACTGTTATAATAATAATAAATTCACAATATAAACAGAATAATAATGACAACAGTAAACAATAGTAATAATAATAAATTTTAATGATATACAAATAATAATCATAGTAATCACAAGCACAATAATAATAATAATAATATTATTAACAATAATAATAATAATAACAGGTAATGATTACGTACAAAACAGAATTTAAAGTAATCTCATTATTTATTCACAGGCAGTTAAATACTGAAAACCAGAATTCAATCCCATTGAAAAAAGACTTTAGCAAGACCACTAATCTTAACGCTTTAACCACTAGTCTTGTATTAACAACACAATGAGACAAGTATAAAGTTCTTTGACTGCAAATACCTTTGCAATTCACAAATAAAACTACCCTAACAATTAATGAATGAAAATCAGTACATTATCTCTTTCACTTATTGTCTAACTGTAACTCACCGAACCATTTCTTGTTTTCGTGTACTGGAATTACTCGTGACGTCACCTTAATTGCGTCGAACCTGCACTAGAAATTCGCTCCTTCACTGACCTCCTCGCAGAATACTCTCGCTTTAAACTCGCATAATAACTTCTCGCTTAGAACTCTATCGTAGCACTCTCTCTTTGCAGACTTCATCTCGCAGACTGACACCTCGCAGAAGTGATTTCAACTGGTTTTCCCCGGAGTATTTATATCCTCTTTACCTGTAGGACCAGACCCGACCCAAAACGTAAGAATATCGTCCGCTCTCATACTTTCCCATGAAATTCCAAGTCTGGGTCCGGTAACTCTTCTCACTGAACAATCTTTGTTCAGATGTGTCAGTGGACAGTATTACAAAGAATGATTGTTAAACGGACCTGTTACCTTTACTAAAAAGGTACCTTTTAGCCTTTCTGGATTCCTCCCAGTATTATATTTTCCTATTTTTTTTTTCAATTGGCAGAAATCAACGGATTTCTGATCTGAGTAACGACTCACATCCGTTATACCGGTCTTCTTAGAACACGTTCAAGATTCGTTCAAAATAATCGCAGTCCTAAAATCTCTCGAAACTAGTTATCATACATAAATTGCCTATAGTATACGAGGGACAATTATATTAAGTGTTACCTCTGTGATTATTTAAAAAGTGTTACGGCTAGCCAGCTTAGATATAAAAAAATATATGAAATTATATATTAAAAATTTTCGGTTGGGAGTTGTAAAAATTTAGTTAATGCTTTTCCCTACCCGCTCAGAAAATTGGTAAAAAATTTTAACAACTTAAATGCCCCATGTATAGAAAAACTGACAATAAAGTTATAATACTTTCCTGTTTATTTATTCTTATATAATGGAAAAATAATAATATATGAAAATAAACCAAAAGAATTTTGAAAAATCTCAAAAAATTGATATTTTAAAATTTTGATCGGCTCCCCACCTACAATATTGCTCTCAATTTTTTTTTTGGTCATTTGCAATACTACTACGCCTAGGAAGTTATACAAAAATTGTTGAAAATATGAAACAAGTAAAAGATTGCTTTTTTCGATTTTTGGAGAAGATTTAATTTTGGAGAATTTTTTTTTAATACTAAGACAAGCATGTACGCATGTACTGAGATTAATATATAAATGGGGTCTCAAAAACCTGGTTATTAACAAAATACCCCACCCTCTGGGGATATTGACTCCAAACTTTTACCAACAAATTTCCTCATATACACGAGTCTCTGTACAAAGTTACATCAATCAAAAGATAAGCTAAAAAAGAAAAAGCTTTTGCTTATCAAAAGATAAGCTTAATTGGATAAGTTTTATCCAATCAAAAGATATTAAGCTTTAAAAACGCCAATACACGTACATACGTACATAAGAAAATAACATCAATTTTTATGTTTTTTAGAGTCCCTGGCTCATAAAATGTTGAGAAATGAAAAAAATGTATAACCCATTTTTTTTTGCCTGATTATCATAATTTCCTTCTTACACTACAGCTATGGAGATATGATGACAGGAATAACTACCTAATGAACAAATTTGTACAAAATCGATTTATTCCAGACTAGAGATATTTATGAAAATCAGTGTGACATATATGTTTGTATTACCTACGAAAATATTTTATAAATCCACTCGGATCAAGAGACAGATATTAAAAATTAAAAAAATTCGACTGCTTAAAAAAAAAAAACATTGTTCTTTTGTTCTGGTTTAGTTTCACTGTGATTTTACATTAACTAGCAAACACCCTGTTTGAATTTTGAAAACCGGACGATTATTTGCAGAGATATTATAAGAGAATCTCATTGCACCTCCCAAAACAGCATCCCAGGGGTACCTCGTTTGTTACAAGTTGATGGTGATGATTAGCCTAGCCTCCCACAAGGTGCTCGCATACCTCACCACTCTAGCCTCACACGCAGTCCCGACAGGAAGCCCATTATTTTTTAAACAGAAATGTTTTTAATTTATTTAATATTATTTTATTTTATTTAACGTAAACTAATTCTATTATTTTTGTATATAATTTTATTCATTCGATTGATTCTTTTTTCTTTGGTTTTTTGTACAACCCTTCCGGAGCCGGACCTGCAATTAAGCATAACTCAGCTCCGGGAGGTGCTGAGTTGGGTTGTAACAGTTGCCTGCCTCTAACCGGGTCCCCCGAGGGGGCCCCAGCCGGGTCTCAGTCTTAACAGCTCGAGGGCGACTGACTGATTTGATTGATTGAGTCACTCAATTCAAACCCAGCTCACACAGCAATAGAGGCTCAGAGTTCACAGTTCATTAATTCAATTCATTAAAGTTTGTGCATCAAGCGGCAAATCTCCACTGCTACATATATATTTTATAAACAAACACACACACACACACATGTATATATATATATATATATTTATTTATATAGCCTAACATTCCTGGAAAAATAAAGATTCCAGTACGGAATCATTTATCAAAATAAAAAAAAAAAATCGAATCATTAGAGTGGAAATCGGGTTTTTCGAAAAAACAAAATATCGCTATAATTTTCTTATTAAGTAAAATGTATCCATTGAAAATTCCTACTATTCTTTGAATAAGACCCTAAAACTTATCCAAGTAAATTTTTTTTATGTCACCAATCATTGGCCCAGGGGGTGGAAAAAAATCGGGTTTCAAAGACAAAAAAAAACCATATCTCCCTTAATAGGCAAATTACGAATCGGTTTAAACTGGTCGTTAGTCCTCTAATCATTATTTGAAATTTTCTCTGAAACAATTTTTAATATGACCAACCTTTACGGCAAGGGAAAAGGAAAATGATGTTGAAACTGTAAGAAAATGGGATTTGTCGTATACTAAACATGTGAAACTTTTTTAACATGCAACCATTGTCATACTGAGTAAATGTGAAGTTTTTCTTAACTTTAAACTGGAAATCTTTTTTAAACCGGTGAAATCTACGAAAGGATTTTTTTTTAATTCACATTTTTAGAAACATGTATGATCTAAATTCAATTTTCATTTTATATTTTTAAAAGCTGTATGATTTATTTTATGTAATAATAACAAAATCATTAATATATATATACCCCTGCAGCGTAATCGAAATAAAACATTATCGACTGCAAAGCCGGGAAAGTTATGTAATACATTTTCGCCTATTTTGCTTACATTTGCAGATTACCTTTTAATAATTTATAATATCTGTTACCCGGAATAATACCGGATATTTTAATTTGTATATTTTTATTTTCAAGGTCATACACAATTATCATAAATTTTATTTTATATAAATCTTAAATTTTGACAGTAATATTCATAAATTATATACAAATAAAATTAACTTTAAATGTTTTAAGTCGTATATAGAATATTATTTTTATGAAAATTTACGTAATATTAAAAAAAAAAAACTGGATAGACATTCACACACAAAAACATTGTGTTTTTTTAGTTTTTATTTTATATAAATAAAGTATGTTATATATTAAACACACTCACACAAATACGGTAAATCACATTTGAATTAGTAATGGAATAGATGGATATTCAGAAAACAAGCGACAGATCCACTTGTGACGCAAATGGAAGGCAAAGAATCATTATATTGGATATGTGTGTTCTTGAGTACGTGTGTATATGTGTGGGGGTAAATATATAGAGAGGAGAAGGAAGATGAGAAAGATTGAGTGAGGAAGATATATATATATATATGTATATTTATAAAAGAGTAGGATAATTTGAGATTGTCATGGAAAAAGGATGTGATAGAAGGTGGGCATAAGAGTAGTGAGCGAGGAAAAATTTGGCGCCACCGTCGCACATTTGTTAAATTTTTCTTAATGGCATAGCACCATACGCCACACACATAAATGTTTATATATATATATATATATATATATATATATATATATATATATATGTACTCCACTGACTGAATTCTGTTATATGAATAAATCAACTGAAATACCAACACCAGAGTCGAGCTGTTAAGTTTTACCATGACCAAGGTGAACTGACACCCACTCATACACTACCTATTTATGCTTAAACACACAAAAAAACTTACACACACATGCACACACAAATGTAAAAAAAAATTTGATACATTAATAATGATGTTATTTAGTAATTTACAAATTTCATAAAATATTACCGAATATAATAGAAATTAATAATTTTAAGTCACTAGAATTAAAAAAAAAATTATTTCAAACTAAAACTTATTTATCAACGTTACATAAATAAATATATAACATTATATATCAAAAAATATATTTAAAATTTTACAAACGGGAGAAAATTATACCATAAATAATGATTATACCTAATAATACAAAAATCAATATTTAATTTTTTTTTTTTAAAGAAATTTTATCCCTATCTACTACTATCTGATATGACTTTTTTTTTAATAACAGAAACCGATGTTTTACTCTTTTTTTTAAATAAAAATTTACAGGTACAAAAAAAGGAAAAATATATTAAACAAAAAAAAAAAAAATTATAAAAAAATTGATTTTACTTTCTTGTACAAAGTAAAGAAAGTATTGTGATCGCGAAAAATTTCGGTTTTCAGATTTCAACAGAAATATCCATTTTGATCATTCCTGAATCCATTTTGACTAGTTAAGACGTGACGTCTGTCCGTACGTACGTATGTATCTCGTATAACTAAAAAACGATTAACCGTCGGATGTTGAAATTTTGGATTTAAGACTGTTGTAATATCTAGTTGTGCACCTCCCCTTTTGATTGCTATCAATTGGAGCAAAAGTGTCCAAAATAACAAAAAAAAAAAAATTGATTTTTGACTTTTTCTTAACTGCAATAAGCTATGATTGAGAGTTTTTCAACGATATAATTGGTACTTATTTTCACTTGTTACAGCAAAATAAACTTTTAATTAATGAAATATTTGGATCTTACAAGAGGAAGGCATTTTTCATTCGCTAAAAAATTCCACTTTCACATTCCACGTACAAGCTCCAAGCTAATGTAACAGTATCATCAAGGAAAAAAATTATGTATTTTTCATTAAAAAAAAAAAAAAAAAATGTATATATGTAATTTAATAGACGTACAAGGAAGTCATGTGGTGTCCAGATCAGTTTTTTAGATTATCAAAACCTTAAGCACATTCGTAAAAAAAATAATCTTTTTGAAAATGAATTTCTATTATAAAACTAAATATTAATTTAACAAACATTAAGAAATAATCTACGATTACATTTACAAAATTTTAACGATTATATATTTGTCTTACTGATATAAAAGAGATATAACAACTGCTTTCTTTGAGAATAATGATTTTCAATGTTCTGCCAATGATTGATGATTGATAAAAACAATAAAAATATGAAGTTACCAGCGTAAAATAATATTTTTCATGTTTGACAAACTGGTATGCAATAGTACACAAAGTCTTTTGAAAAGTCCTCGTAAGCAATTAAATGAAAAGATGCGTTGTCTATTATGTAAAGTGATTAACGAAAAATGTAACAAAGTTCAGGACATGTTTTACAAGTGAAAATAAAGAAGAAAGTTCGTATAAGCATGGATTCGGAAACGCTATGAAATCTTTCAACCTGATATTTGCGCCTTCGATAATTATTGAAATCAAAATTTATTAAGGATTTAAAAAAAATATATCCTTAATGATTGAAAAACAGGTCCCAGAACTGTATTTTTAAGTTTTATATTTTGACAGCTGATCTACAACTGAAATTCGTGTACAGAATTTGAAAAATTAAGTAAAGCTTTCAAAACTGTACTCGAGTATTTTTTCTAAAAGTCAAGATTTCTTAAACTCTTTTTCATGTTCAGTTGAAATTACTTCATAGATTTTTTTTAGAATTTCTTAGATTTTCCTCAAATTAGACTTATATAGAATTTTTTTAAAGATTTAAATTTTATAGGTTTACAGCATTTCTTGGGATTTCATCAATTTTCTTAGAATTAAATTCGCTAAAAATTTTAGTTATAACATTCAAACCTAAAAAAAACTGGATTTTTTTACTACAGTGTTTTGTGTTTTATAATAATTTTCTCAGATATTATTATGGATAAAGTTTTGGAATATATTATTATAATTTTTCAGTTAGAAAAAAAACCGTATTAATCATGAAATTTATACTTTAATTTAAGAATTAATTAAATTTTACTCTTTGAGCAGAAATCAAGGCAAACGTTTACTTAAGATACTACTCGAAAACGAATCTTTTCCTCAACCATTTTCGTATGAACTAATTTCCTGATTTTCAATTGTAGAAAATGTAGTGAAATTATTTCTGTTTCTTCATCAGACATTCAGTGTAACTCATGTTATAAAAGACATCTAACTGCAATTCTTATAAAAAAAAAAATGAAGCGGATGGTTCAAAATCAATATATATGGAGAATATCTGCCAACCTAAGTTAAAACCTTCATTAATTTCTCTTTAACTACCCCAATTATTTTTTCATAGACAAACACCGTGAGAATCCTTCACCCCCATAAAGATATTCCATAGCTAGAGAAGTTTATGTATAACAATATCCAGGAAATTTTATTTATATAAAATGTAAATAAAATTTGAAGTACATTTTAAAGATTTTAAAACAATTATAACACGAATTTTTTTTGTTGAAAAGCTATACTTTTTAATACTCTTTGTAATAAAATAATTTTGATCTTCCTTTCTTCTACTTTTATAGCACGAAAAATTATTCTACTCATGGAAGATTGATCTTAGCTGATGATGAAGATCCGAATCAAGCTTCTGTTAAACTACAATCAGAATTAGAGACGAGATCGGTTCGTAGCTGACGAAATGGAAAATGAGGGTTAATCTGAACAAATTGAGCCATATGGCATTTTGATGAGAAAGGGGTTGTCCACGGGTCCACCCAAACGGCGTCTACAACCATCAAAAATATCGAGTACGGTACCATGGCTTACACTTTGATCGTCGCCTGAAGTAGAAGGGATTCGTGGAAGAAAAGAGGGAACAGATTAACATTAAGTGTAGGGAAATAAACTGTTTGCTGGGCAGAAACTCTCAGTTATGCTTATCTAATAAACTGTGGATCTACAAAGTTATCCATAAAGCTATCTGGCCGTATCAGATTCAGCTATGTAACAGCAATATTGAAATAATTCAAAGATTACAAAATAAATTAGTGAGGACTATAACAGAGGCGCCATAGTTTTTTTGGGGTATTTTTGGTTTGGTTTATATGGCATTTCTCACATCACCACCCCATTTGGTCGCCCTAAAACATAAGACCGAATTTCCATGCCACAAACGGCTACTGTGCCTAAAAACGGTTTATCGACCAAAATCCTAATTAGCTGCTAGAGCTTACCAAACTGCGTGAGCGGATTAAGCGTGGTGCCCTATACCATATCGTTTACGTATCCTACCGCACACTTGTCATACATTACTAAAATGGGTAGGCGCACCCCGTCTACATACTAAAATATATGAATTGTCAATAAATTAAAATTTATTCCGTCAAGAACAGCAATTTGCTGCCACGCCTAGGTCGCTAAATCCACCTTATTATAGCGCTTGGAGCTGTATTTGACCGATGGCCAACCATTTCTCAAGGATAGCTTCCTACAGCAAGCGGTAGGAGTCATCTCTCTTAAACTACTGATGCCGGTTGAACAAAGCAGCGTCATCAAGGAACGAACTACACGGTCTGACAATGCGGCTCACGCCACATATGAGTGGCCAATTTTCCCCTTGACCTTTTAAGTTCCAGGGGTAAAGAAATTCATGACTCCTTCGGTCTACGAAGAGATTCAAAAGTTTAAGTCGCAGTATAAATAAAGGTTAAACAAATATGAAAGTTATCTGGTAGTAAATCTTTTGGACAGCAGCGATGATATCAGGTGATTAAAGAATTTCCATGTGCTGGACCAGGGAGAAGTAATCAGAGGAGTAAACGGGAGAAGGAATCTATGAGTGGAAGAACACAGGATGAGTTTGTTACTATATAGGAATACTGTGTAGAAACTGTGCAGAAATAACATATATCTGACAATGCGGCTCACGCCACATATGAGTGGCCAATTTTCCTCTTGACCTTTTAAGTTCCAGGGGTAAAGAAATTCATGACTCCTTCGGTCTACGAAGAGATTCAAAAGTTTAAGTCGCAGTATAAATAAAGGTTAAACAAATATGAAAGTTATCCGGTAGTAAATCTTTTGGACAGCAGCGATGATATCAGGTGATTAAAGAATTTCCATGTGCTGGACCAGGGAGAAGTAATCAGAGGAGTAAACGGGAGAAGGAACCTATGAGTGAAAGAACACAGGATGAGTTTGTTACTATATAGGAATACTGTGTAGAAACTGTGCAGAAATAACATATATTTATCCGACAAATATTTTTTTAATTTGATAGTGTTGTTTTCATATACTGGTATTTATGACGTTGTTTTTATTTTTATTTTTCTCTACCTGTGATTTATTTCAAATGTTAAAAATTGAATTTTACTTGAGCCACTTATATCAAGTGTTTTTTTCTATATACGAGGTGTTAAACCTTTGTGTATTTTAACGAGGGCGTCAGCAACATCTTTTCTTGTGATTATCATGAATCAGATATACTTACCCAATTAGGTACCGATAGTGAATGCTAACAGATAGACAAAAAAAGAAGGTATTTGGTGTTAATTAAATATTTTTTAACGTGTATACAAATTTTAGTAAAATTAGGTGGAATTTTATTTTTAATTTAATAAAATTTTTGTTTTATTTCGTTTCCCGCTTTTTTAACTGTAAATTTTCTGTGTCCAAATATTATTTTAAAGAGGAATAAAAAAAAATAATAAATTTAATTTTTATCTTAATCATAAGTCCTTTCTTTATCAAGAAAACTACGAAAGAGGAGATAAAAAAAAAAGATAAATTAACTGTATATCCTATATTATATTATTACTTGCTTTTACTTACACGTACTACTGCGATGTAATAAAACGCATATATTACCAATAAATAGCATTAGTTACATGGACTTAGTGTATGTAAAACGTTATCTTATCTATGTATCTATCATCCGTATTCATCTAGGTTAGTTACGGATATGTACTGTAAAACCAAACCTGTAATGTAACTTACAATGAAATTACTCCAGTTTATGTTTAACACAAACATGTAAATGGTATACATTAATGTGCACTTAGAATGGTCAGTTCCATGTTTATTAGTGTCCTGTAACTCATGTTACAGAGAAATTATTATTACGCAATTAAATAAATTGTTTCATATACCACATTAATAGTCAATAAGACTTTAGATTTTAGTATTCTCTTTTGTTAATAAGTAAACCAAATAAAATACGGTGTTCGTAAATATAAGGTTACATACGTGATTGATGAAAAATGAATTGAGAAGAGTTATGTATTAGAATTCTTATTGCTAAAAAACTAGTAAAACAAAACGACCTTGTTAAAATTCTGGAAGATGTAAAAAAAAAAACTGTCCGTCGAAACAGAGTGATACATCCACTTGTCGGAGGATATATTCAGCAGTATTTAGTTGTTTTTATTGTTTGTCTTTTATATATATATATATATATATATATATATATTCTTTTTAAATATGAAATTCTTTTGTTTTGTAATATTTAACATTTTATTTCGTTTCATATCTAACTAACATTTGCCACATTTTGTTATGGTTTGTTTTGAATGATCTTCGAAATTCTAACGCTTGAATTTAGTTACTCTGGACCTATTCATATAATTTTACTTAGAATTAAAACAAGGTTTATTTAAAATTTGTATCTATTTATTATTCTTTAACAAAGTTATTTTACGTCAAAAATAAAATAATATGTTTTACAATCAAAATCTTTAGTTTTTTACTCGTCTTCTCAAAACTACTAAAAAAAGTTCAGGGATCTATGTATTTACTTAAATATTTAATTTAATTACTTAATTTGGTCTCAAAAATTACAGTTTAGTTTAATTTTACCGAAAGTTGAAAAAAATTTATTTAGCACAACAAAAAAATTAAATCAAATTTTTTATATTTTCGTTAGTTAAAGATATGGGTTTTCAACCCTTTACCCGTTTAAACGTTTTTATAGAACGGATAGACTCAAAAAATTAATTATAAAATTTATTAAACATTTCTTTATTTATCAAATAAATATAGAATACAATTTAGATTCGGAGTAACAGTACAAGGTGAAAAGATAAAGATGCTACGATTTGCTGATGATATAGTAATTCTAGCCGAGAGTAAAAAGGATTTAGAAGAAACAATGAACGGCATAGATGAAGTCCTACGCAAGAACTATCGCATGAAAATAAACAAAACAAAAGTAATGAAATGTAGTAGAAATAACAAAGATGGACCACTGAATGTGAAAATAGGAGGAGAAAAGATTATGGAGGTAGAAGAATTTTGTTATTTGGGAAGTAGAATTACTAAAGATGGACGAAGCAGGAGCGATATAAAATGCCGAATAGCACAAGCTAAACGAGCCTTCAGTAAGAAATATAATTTGTTTACATCAAAAATTAATTTAAATGGCAAGAAAAGATTTTTGAAAGTGTATGTTTGGAGTGCCGCTTTATATGGAAGTGAAACTTGGACGATCGGAGTATCTGAGAAGAGAAGATTAGAAGCTTTTGAAATGCGGTGCTATAGGAGAATGTTAAAAATCAGATGGGTGGATAAAGTGACAAATGAAGAGGTATTGCGGCAAATAGATGAAGAAAGAAGCATTTGGAAAAATATAGTTAAAAGAAGAGACAGACTTATAGGCCACATACTAAGGCATCGTGGAATAGTCGCTTTAATATTGGAGGGACAGGTAGAAGGGAAAAATTGTGTAGGCAGGCCACGTCTGGAATATGTAAAACAAATTGTTAGGGATGTAGGATGTAGAGGGTATACTGAAATGAAACTACTAGCACTAGATAGGGAATCTTGGAGAGGTGCATGAAACCAGTCAAATGACTGAAGACAAAAAAAAAAAAAAAAAAAAAAATAGAATATTATGACATTCGATATTAATCATTCACTTTATTTAATTTTACTTAATATTACCGAATCTATAATAGATAAAAATTTAATTGTAAAAGTAACGGAACTGTATTTAGTGAAAATATAACAATTAAAAAATTTCCCAAGCTAAATAGGCATTATCATCTCAAATAAAATATTTTATAACGTGTAAATTTTTGAGTAAATAACATAACTCTCAATTAATAAATTATAACAGAAGAAAGTGTACACTTTGAAAGGATGTTTTGAAATTCCCAATTTAAAGGGTTAAAAATGGAGAAAAAATTAAATTTAGTATTTTAGGTAGATTTCATAAGAAAGCTACCTACTGTAATGGGTCGGACTTCCGACCCAAAGATCGGACTTCCGAAAATTTTGACATATCTTCGCGTTTCACTCCCCCCCCCTCCAGATCGCAAAACCACCGTCAGCTCAAAATTTTACCCATACATATATATATATATATTTCACTTTCTTGTGGACACGCAAAATTACGGCAGTTATGCCGTAGTTCGTTAACGGGCATAATCGGTCCACGGGGATGGGTTGGGAGGCTTTTTCGAAAAAAAAAAATATTGCCACTACTTTCTTATTAAGTAATATACCCAATTCGTTTAAAGTTCTTACTACTCACTGGATAAGGGCCTAAAACTTATATAAGTAATCGTTTTTGGTATTCCCAACCATTAGCCCAGGGGGAGTTGAAAAAATGGGATTTTAGAGAGAAAAAAAATCACACCTCCCTTAATAGAACAGTCTCGAATGGTTTTAAAGTTAGTCCTCTAAACATTACCTAAAACCTTTGTCTGAAACAATTTTTGATATGACCAACCCTTACGGCAAGGGATGAGCAAAATGTTGCTGGAATTGTAAAATGGGGCTTGTCGTATGCTAAACATGTGAAACTTTTTTCACATGAAACCATTGACGTATTGAGTAAATTTTAAGTTTTTCTTAAGTTTAAGGTGGAAATCCTTTTTATCCCCTGCTTAGCACCGGTGAAATCTATACCTCTGACTTCCGGCGTACCGAAACGGATTTTTTTTTTTAATTTTACAATAACAATGAATATATCAACTTGATTTTTGGTACATGTAATCTTCATGTGAATATTGAAATATCATTTTATAAATTTTTTGAAATTTGACTTTGAAAGGGATGAAGTAGATAAAAAATGTTTGCAAATTTTCTCCATCTTCAACTATACTAAACGAGATATTCACTAGATTTAGGGTGCAAATATTCTTCAAATAAATATCTAAAAATCAATTTCCAGTCTTTTTGAATTTCGATTTTTTAATGGGTGCGACGGTGTACGGCTCGGCAGCTTAACCAAAACAGCGACTGCTACTGTTACTGTATATGCAACAAGACTGGCTGCACTTGCTTCCGTTTACTTGATTAAAAATCATAAAATTAAAAAAAAAAACAAAAGTTAAAAATGAAGTAGTCACATACTTCGTGTTGTACTTAGCGTACCCGTGTTTGTCGGGTAACGCTAAGAACCGCGGAAAATAAATTTTTACCCTTACGAAGGACGGGTAACCAGCTGTAACTAATATTTTTAAGATGGAGGCCGATTATTTTGAAAACCACATTTTTTACTCCAAGTTTCCAGTCCCCCCGGCTAGACGGGGAGGATGAGCGAACCGAGCCCTGTCTGCGACGGGAATTCACATAATTTTTAAACTTTTGATTGGCAATAAGAGTTGCATACCTGAAAGAGGCCAAGATTTAATTCATATTATATTTAAATGTAATTTTTCCTAATTATGTTATGTTACTGTATATATATCAAAAACGTTTTACAAAAAATTGTTTGGCTGTTAAATATGTAATATGATACATTTATATGAAATAATATAACTGTACTATAAAACCATATATTTTATATAATAATATTATAACATAAATAATCATAAATTTTAAAGGTCATGATCTAGGTAAATAAATTAAATTTTTACTAGGAAATCACAGCATGTTTTTATAAATAAAAATGTTTAAACAACATATAAAATTTTATGCAAATTTCTTGGCAATAAATTCATTCGTTAAAAAATTAATTTAATCTATTATTCAAATTAATCAGATTTTATATATAATTTTAACATAAATAGCAGGAAGTTTTATTAAAGAAATATAAATTTTATATTGCCGTTTTTCAAAATAGTGAATTTTTGGAAAAAATTATATTATATTTTACGGTGCGTTAAATTTAAATTAACAAAAAAATGTTACATGAACTTCAACGAACAAATTTGCATTTGTTTATATTAATTTTGTTATTTCAAACAATCTATTTGTATAATTAAGATTAAAAAATATACAAAGTGTATATTTCTTCTATTGTCTTTAATTTTACAATTTAAAATAATTACTTATAAATAAATATAGATAAATCAATAGCTTTAATAAATAATATTAACAAAATAAAATAAATATATTAAGAAAGATATGCTAAAAAGCTTACATTATAATGAAACGTTTCCTTAATTTGTTTCACAATAGAAAAGTTTTAGTAATGTGTTGTTTACACCACCTATCTCAGTCTTTCTAATAATTTTGACATATGCAAACCACATGTGATATAATAGATACTAGTTATTTTCTTTTAGAATGACGATGTTTAATTATAAAACAATGCTATATGATGAACAAGTGAAGGTATTACTTTTAATAATTTTAAGTTGACGTGCGGTCGCCTGAGGCGGTCATTGACCCTTAGCGTTCTCTTCCATTAATCATTCTCTCTTATTTAATATTAAATATTCTTTTACTTTTCACCATAAAAATAATTTAATTTTTTTTACGTCTCGGTAAAATTCGTTTTTTACAAAAAAGGATATTTATTGATGTAAAAAAATTTTATAGATTAAAAATAATTTTCCATATTTGTTTTTTAAATACAATTTTGAATTATAAGTAATTTATATTATTGGTCAAGAAATGGAATTAAAGTGAGGTGATAATGATATAATCCTAAAGGTTAGACTATGATTTCATCCTTATACAAATACAAGTAAAAAACAAAGGATAAACAGCATTAATATTATTAGAATTAAATCTTGATATGATTTATTTGGTTTATTGTTATTCTGCTTTCCTTTCTGTACATCTTTAGTTACATTTTAATAATTTTACAAGCAGTATTTCAGTCTTTGTCTTTTTCTAAAGGTTTTACGCTCTACATATCTCTCTTATCACCAAGTTTGTCTTAAACCGGTTTGTCTTAATACATAGGCTATCAACCTAGTTCATCCCTTACAAGATTCTACTACAAATTTCTTCTTCTGTCGTATACATCTTAAGAGTTCTTCACTTCAAATTTTATCAAGTCATATAATAATATTCAACAATTTTTTGTAACACCGATTTTCAAAGGTTTTTCGTTTCTGATTTTTCTGTAAATATTTTTCAAAAGTAAAATATTTTAAAAGTAGTTTAAAGTAAAATAAATTAAGAAAAAAAAAACACCAGAACCAATGGTTACAAAACAATACTGATTAATACATTCTTACGTAAATTTAGTGGCAACAAAAAATTCATAAAAATTTAGTTATGAATACAACGACATTTAAAAAAAAAGTAAATAAAAATAATAGGACAACACTTGGCACCAATTTATAAAGTAAATTATACATTTCCAAACAAAAGGTTCAATAATTATAATTTACCTTATAATGAATAAATTTTGACATGCTAGCTATATAGGTCAAACAGGAAGCAGCGTTTTTTCATACAAAGAAAGATAGAAGAACTATATAAAAATTCTAGACAAGTTTATTGAAAAGAAAAGGAAAACGACTTAAAACCTAACTTTCCCTAATTTATATAATATTACAGTAATTAACATGGACTACTTATTACACGTAATTTTTTCATATTAGTACTTTCAGGTTTTCAATTTTATTTCTGTATTTGATCTCAATCTGTAGCCTTCATATGTTTTTCTTGGACCATAGATCCTTCTTAAAAATTTTTTTTATCTTGAATAGATTTTCCATTCCGGTTAGATTTATGGTTTTCATGCCGTGATACCAAATTCGTTCTTGAAGAAGAAGGATTTAATCACTCCCCGGCCCAAATTGTGTACCATATCATCCCATTTTGTGATACGCGTGTTAAAGTGTGAGAAATTCTTGGGTTTTCACGGATAAAAATTCGATAATTTTGTTTAACCGTTAAGGTTATTCACAAAAGTAAATTTAGTGAGTCTCATCACTAAAGATTATTTTCCATTAAAATTCATGAACCATTTCCTTATGTTCCAACACCCAATTGACATAAATTCTTCGTTTTTTATAATCTCTAGGAAGCAGATCTTGCGTAAATTGAATTTGGTATGCATGAAGAAGAAAATGTTTTGTTAAAATTCATTGTATTGTAACCCGTCAAATGTTTAATTGTTACGCTCGATGGCGTACTGATGTTTTAGAATTAATTGTTACACTCTTACGCACTGCATTTTGTATAGATCGAAGGAAAGTTGACGCCACGCAGTGTTTCATCTTTGAGAAGAGACGTATGCTGAAATTTTTTAATCCTGAGATGAGGGATAATGTTTACCGAAATAATTACGTAATTTTCTTAATGTTTTCTTTAAAAGTTCCCAATTTTTGTAACGGGTTTTTACAATAAATAAACGTTGCTTTAACGTGTTAAGTGGAATTTCTAATAACCTTCAAATCTGACTAAGGCAGATATCAAATTAGTGGCTTAAAATTTTGTAGTTTGAAAATGGCGCGTATTTTAAAATATTGGTATTTTTGAAGATACTTATGTAATTGTTTATTTTTATAAAGTAAACATAAATAGCCTGTGCTTGGAATATAAAATGAAGTAGTATATATATTTATATACTACTCTGTTCCATAAAAACGTTTTTTTTTCTATTTTACAAGAAAAACTTATTTCTTATTTTTATAATAAATCAGTACACTAATACATTTAAAATTAACGAATGTTATTTAATAAATTCTCATTATATATGCATAAGTTTATTTTTATTTAATTTAATGAAGTAAAAAGGTTTACAAGACTTGTTTGTGTATATGTGTGTGTGTGTGTGTGTTGTATACATTCTTGAAATTTAAAATTATTTTTAAAAATTAAGTAAATAAATAAACAAATGTTAAAAACGAAGACAGTTCACGGTAGGTAATATTTGATTGAAAAAACATCGCAAATGGTACCAATGCGTTAAGTTCATTAATTTTAGTCTATCAGTGAAGATAAATAAAATAACTGCATTTTTTAACAACCAAAAATCTTCCTGCTATTACAAGACATTATTTTCGGAATAATAATTATATATATATATATATATATATATATATACCATAAAACATTGACACATTGCATGTTGTTACGATAGCCAAAAATCACATAAATTAAATACTGTTCCACTAAATTTTTCTATTTATACACGCGGGTTCACGTGTATATATGTATATTTTTTTTTATACACAGTGTCTCACAAAGAAACTAAAAGAATTCTACGAGTAAGCTAAAGAAAAAAAAAAAATATATAAATATCGATCCGATTACGTTTAGGTTTCGAGTTACAGCGTGCAAAAAATTTCGCTTTAATTTTTTCTCCAAACAAAATATAAAATTAAAATTCTTAAAAAGTTTAAATTATGGGAGTAAATCTGATAATTTCATACTGTTTTTCTTTGACCTGAAGTAGAATAAAACATGTCCTACAATTATATCTTTAGTAATTTCTGAGAAAATTACTTAAAAAACACACACACACACACACACACACACACACACACACACACACACACACACACACACATATATATATATATATATATATTGGCGTAGCAAAACATAATTTTTTAAGTTTATATAATATGTTCATTTATTCGAAAAAAAATTAAAATAAATTCGATTCTTTTCGATATATTAAAACCATGAATATTATTATTTATTTTTTATATAGTCACATCAATAATTAAAATCACTGTTAGGACTAGCTTCCTCATCTTTTTCTCTTAAGACCAGACGTGCGAAGTCCTCAAATTTCCTCCAGTTGTCAGACGAAGTCAGCAAAAATCCCAGAAATCCATTGGAATTGAGGCCCCGAATATCAGCAGCTCTTCTGCGTTCAGTCCAATATGGGCGATAAAATAAAGTGTGCTCGGCCGTATCAACCGCCGGACAATACATACAAATGGAGGATCTTCTCCGGCCAAAACGGAAGAGGTATTCCTCAAAACAGCCGTGCCCAGTAAGCATTTGAGTTGTATAATACTCAACCTCCCCATAAGCACGATCAAGCCGCATATCCAAATTCGTAATAAGTTTTTTAATCCATACAGATCCTTGTAGCTGTGTCCATCTTTCACGCATAATATGTATATACTAATGAAATATAATTTTAACTTCTGATGATGGCTTCCAAGTAAGCCTAAAGATCTAGAGAACGTATCAACGTGCTGGTATGGTGAATTATATTAATTGTTAATTGATTTATTTAACATATCAGCGATACCATGTTTGAAAAATTAACCGTCATTAAAATTTGAAAATATCGTAATTTAAAAATTTTTTCCCTCAGTGTAGATAAGACAATTTAAGATAGCTTATGTTATTTCCAGACCGAAGACCTGCTGCTCCCCAAAAATTGATTATAATTGGTTGGATCTGTCTAGCTACAGAAAAGAAAAAGCAAACATACAATACAGTTAAATACAGAGTGGCACACGATTTGATCCAACATTCGAATTTGTTAAAAAATATTTATTTGGATCGCAATACGAAAAAGAAAAATTTACCGTGTTTACTATATGCCCGGAAATTATCTTCTGCTTATCACATATTCAATAAGACCACCATCACGTCTAACAACTTAGACACAAATTCCTATGTAGTTAATAACTCGACGACACATATCCTAGGTTATCTCGTCGCACGCCTCAATGATCAGCACTCACAGTTCTATCACTGTTTAAGGATGTTTAGAGAAAATTTTTCCTTTAGAAATCCCCAAAGAAAATAATTACACCGATTCAAATCAGAACTGTTCGGGTGGCCAGTTCTGTTCACACGCAAAACGATTAGGAAATCGGTTTGAAATAACATTTGCGTTAAACGTTTTTTACAGAATGTGCGGTCTGGCTCCATCCTGTATAAACCATTCGTTTTCTAATCGAAACCCTTTTGCAAGAAGTTGAGGAACAAAATTATTACGCAGCATCTTTAGATAACATTCACTGTTTACTGTACAAGAAAGAATGGCCTTATTACCCCGTGACTTAAGATAGCGGCCCGTATATTCTTGGAGCATGATTCACCTTTTCATGAAGTACGTTTGAGTTTCTAAAAACGCACAATTTTTTTATTAACAACCCCGTTTAGATGAAAATGTGCCTCATCTGAAAACCAAACATTTTTCAACAATACATCTTTGTTCACAGCCCGTTCAGCGAATGCCATTCTTTGATGTTTGTTGTCAATCGCTAATTTAGGCCAAACTGTTATTTTGTTCGGATATAATTGCAAATCGGGTTTTTAAAATTTGCTGCACAGATTCGTCTACAAATCCCAAGTGGTACTGCTACTTGTCTTGTTGATTTATCCGGGCTCCTCAGTAACCTTACTCTGATAGCTTCGATATTCTTTGGGGAACGAACTTCGATAGGTCGTTCGCGTTTACTCTCAAATACTGAACCAACACTATTAAATTTTTTGTAAAGTCTACGTATTGTTTTAAATGAGGGCGACCTCCGAGTTTGAAAATCTGCACGAAACCATCTTTGTGTAAGCACCCTTTTGTCAATCATCTTGGAACGATACACAAATAGCGCACTCGGAAAGAAAAGAAACTAATATTCATGAACTGCTGTCACTTCTACCAACATAAAACACAATAATAATTATTAATTAAAAAAAATTATTGCGAAAACAAATGTTGGATCACTTCTTGCGCCATTCTGTGCATGACCACTCCATCATTTGACGTAATCGGGTAAAAAGAGAAAACAGAATAAGTGAGACAGAAGTTGTATGGTCCGTATAGTAGCCAAATCGGGAAAAAGTAGATAAAATCGAATCCAAAAAAAACAAACCTTTAAAAAAAATTGGTTTCAATTCGGTATTTAAACTTATTTTTTTAATCATTTGTTGCTAGTATTTCTTTTCATTTGACTCATCGTTCAAAAAACAATAATTTTTAATTTACTCATAATTGCTTTTTCGTTATTTTTTTTGAAAGTTAGTTTTTATTATTATTTTTATTTAAGCTATTTTAATATATACACAAACTACGTTATTTAATAAAAGGTGATAAACTAAGTTAAAACAGAAATTCATGGAAGATTTATAATAAAACTAGTCGTTTTGATGATGACCAAAATATAATAATGTTAATAAATTCTCACGATGTATTTACCAAGTACGTACAGGAAATTATTTAGTTTTGTCTTATTCAAACTAAAAACATAATTAAAAGTAAATTATGTGTTTATAAGTTTGCTATTTACATACTTAGATGTTATTCTCCTAAAGTAGTACAGTATGCTATAATTAGACACATCCAATTAAGTTTTAATTTATTTAAATATATATATAATTCTTATAATATTTTATTTGTTTTTTTGTTAAAATAGGTAAACACTTTTTATATATTTAGAAAGTACAAATAGTAATAAAAGAACTATTATATGATTCGGCTCTTAATACTAGTTTATAAATTTATATTTTTAAGTTAACAAAATAAAGAAAATGATGTGTAATATACAGAGTGTATCGCGAAGTTCTACTAGGACTTTCATAATACTTTACTCGTGAAAATAATGGGAAAAGTTTATTTTCAGGAGTAAAATAAGTTATGAAAGTCCATTGAGAACTTCGTGATACACTCTGTATATTTTCGAAAATTTGTTTATAACATTTTTAATTATTTTCTCACCGAATTATAAAATTAACAATTAATAATCCAGTTAAAATGTTACTTAACATTTTTATAAAATAAATTTTATTTTAAATTTATAAAATCAATGTTTTTTAAAACAGTAAAATAGAATTACGGGTAATGAAAGATTTCGCTCGGATTTCAACTGCTCCGGTAAAATGAGATCGTACTGAAATTTTTAGGACGTTAATTAAGGAGTAGAATTAGTGATTTCTTATGAATTTTTACCTGAAAATGGAAAAAAATAGGACCTAGAACTACATCAGCAATTGTTTTTCAGAAATCTGGAATGAAAACTGGGGTGAATAAAACTGTTTAACGTACAATTTATTTATTAAATGGTAATAAATACGTAAAACTTAAAAAAAAAAAATATAGAGAATTTAATAGTGAACAAAATGGTGTAAGATAAACTATTTATAATTCAATTTTCTACAAATTTTGTTTAAAAGTTTTATGTATTTTTACCCATTTAATAAAGTTTATTGTTCGTGAAACATAAAAAAAAAAAAATAGAGATATTTACCACACTTTATTGGTTTTAACCCCAAATTTCATAAAAACCACTGGTTGCACGATTTTAGGACTTATTTTATTCGATTTTTTAGGTCATTCACCATAATAAATAACTGTAATAAGCCCTCATTGAGAGCTTTTCAACGATATATCATAAGTGGTATTTATTTTCATTGATTCCAGAGTTATAGCCTTATTTTTTTAAATTAATTAAATATTTGGATCTTAGAAGGGGACATCTTATTTATTTATTTATTTTTTTAATTTAAATATAATGATTTATTAATAATTATTAACCTGTTATTATAAAACATTTTTACAATAAATAATAATTCAATTGTAACAAAAAAAGATATGAAAAAAAAATCTATTTTATTAAAGAATAATCGTATCTCACTTTGAAATTAAATATGTTTATGTGCAACAAAAAATGTGTATAATTTAATAGGCGTACAAAGAAGTCATGTGGTATCCACATCCTGTTTTCTTTTTATATTAGATTATAATATCAAAATTACTCGTATATTCTATCAGCAATTTTTATAAAGATTTATCAAAAACGGAGTGAAAAAATTGTTTTATTTTTAAAAATACTTTAAATTATATGGGTTTTTCATATTTTCCTGTAAGTTTTTTGTTATAATGAGTCATAGCAATAAAAATATTTTTTTAAAATTTCAATATGACCTCATTTCACCAGGATAGCTGATATCTTTTACTGGCTGTAACTCGCAAACGAAGCATTTTAAAACATATTTTATATGTTATTTTTCAATTATTTTTAGGAGTAAAATAAGATATGAAAGCCCTTTGAGAATTACGTGAAACACTCTGTATATTTTCGAAAATTTGTTTATAACATTTTTAATTATTCTCTCACCGAATTATAAAATTAACAATTAATAATCCAGTTAAAATGTTATTTAACATTTTAATAAAATAAAATTTATTTAAAAAATATAAAAACAATATTTAAAAAAAAACAGTAAAATGTTATAAAATAAAATTAGTTTAGAAAAGAAAAAGAAACAGAAAATGAATAAAAAATAATTTAAAAAAAATGTAAGAACAATTTTCGAAAGAGGAAATGAAGTATAGAAAAAATTTTAAATTGGAAGGTTTCTAAGAAAAAAAGAGAAGAGGATAGGATGCAACTCACTTAGTTGTCAGCTTTGTTTTATATTCTTTTAAATATATATACGTTATATATACATACACACCCACACATATATATATATATATAGTATCGTTATAGTGACAAAAAACTTGTCTCTTGATTGGTTTGGTATGCTGTTAATACACAAATACAGAATGTAAATTGTTTATAATTACTTACTAGAGACCGGATTATATGGATGAAAAATGCTTAAAATATGCATGAAAAGTGTCAATATATGCAACTTTAAATAATAAAAAAATAGTAATTTTTAGTTTTTTTTATTCCAAAATCAGCATACAATTAATAAGCAGTTGAATAACATATCGATAAATTCGATAATTAACAATTGTTTTATATTTTGTTACTTTTGTAAACAATCAGAGGTACTTTTCGGTTGCTAAGTGCGCTCTAAGAGCCGTGCAGCTAATAGGTTTGGCCGGCTACAACGTAAGATTTCATTTATTAATTAGATACCCTACCGAAAAATATTTTAAATATAACGAAAATATGCATCATCACTAGATTTTAAGGAAAATATGCAATAACCGGTGAGAATGGGCTTAATATGCAAATGCCTATATAAATATGCAAATGCATATAATCCGGTCTCGAATAATTACATCGGTTGTAGTGACATATTTTTCCTGCTGCAGTGCAACAATCGCTTATAATGACTGACGGAAGTGACTCGTCCGTAGTAGATGTACATGGTAGCTACAGAAATATTAATAATATTAATACAGAAATATAAAATGAGTCAACTTTTCCTTTTTACCTGCATATATACTATAGTTCTTATTTGTCTTATCTTCTTCGTGTTATTTCTTGTGTTAAACCAAGTTTTTAACACAAGTTTTGTGTTAACACAAGTATTTCTTGTGTTATTTCTGTTGTTATTAATCTTTTGTTGGGAGCGTATCTTATCGTGCGGGTACAGTATTCTATATCACGTATCTTGTGTAATTCATTTAATAGTAATTTAATTAAGATTTCGCGAAAAAAATCACAATACAGCATTAAGATCCAAAAAAGAAATACAAATAATTATTCTGGATGCTATAATTATGTTAGAAAGATCATGGAATTAAGTTACTGACGTCGCATGAGAAGAAGAACCTTTAGCGGAATGGGGTAATAGTTTGCAAAACCAATCGCTGTCAAATGCATTGTTTAAAGGTTATCAAAAGGTTTACAAAGATTTAGAAACGGATGAAACTGTAACATATGATGTAGTGGATTCAGTACTAGCAGAAATAGACGGGGACATAGGTAATGACGACGAAGTCATCAAACCCGTCAAATCTCCAAAAGTTTTAGCGGCAATGAAAACTGTTTGCCGGTCTCTCAGTTTTACAGAAATTGCCAATGAAGAAACAAAGAATGTTTGTTTTGATTTAGAAAAGAACCTTGAAAACTGTATTATAATACGAAATGTTCAAAATAAAGTAAAATAACAGACTTTTTGCAGAAAAAGTAATTTTTATTCATCTTCTTTTACTCCACCGTATTTGTATTTATTGTTACGTATTTTTTTTTTTTTTTAATATTATTTTATTGCGGTAATAAATTATTATTATTATTATTATTATTATTATTATTACTGTATTACAATACCCATGTAGATGGCTTAGTCATAAGCTAACTAAACATCGGTTACTGTGACTATCGGTTATAATGGCCTAAAATCTTCGGTTCCTTGGAGGACACTATAAACGACATTTACTGTATATATATTTATTTAAATTAATCTTTTTATAGTCCATAATTCGTCTGTACGTTTAATTGTATATTAAAAAGAAAAAAATTTCAGCCAATTCGCAAAGTACATAATTAAAGAAACATTCTTACATTTTTTCTTTACTTTATTTTCTTTAAATTAGAGCGTTTTCGTGTATAAGCTCATCAGTAATGTTTTCTGAAATTTTTACTATATATATATATTAAAAAAGATATATAAATAACTGTAACAAACTGTTATAACTCACAAAAAAATTCTTTAAAATTATATGCAAAAGAAAATCTCCAAAACCCTGGTTAAAAGAAATCAAGAAAGACTTAACGAACTTTCAGAAATGAATGTACTAGATAGAAGCCAGTACAGGAAAATAATAACAGAATTTAAGGAATTCAAGGAAGCTAAGAAAACTAACAAATATTATAACGAATACAATTCTGGGATTTATTTAATTTAATTTTTCAAGTTAAAAACCAATGAATCCATCAAGTTTCTTTCTAAATTTATGATTCAACAATTTTAACGTTCTGAAAAAAAAAATAGGAGAAGGCAGAAGGACAGTGTTAGAAAAAAAAGAATTTTTTGCGCGGTCCCCAGTAGGCCAATTCGTACTTAATAATATATATATATATATATATATATATATATATATATATAAAGATATGATTTTTATATTACATTTTTTAGAAAATTGGTAATAAAAATAAAATAAAAATTTTCCCATATTAAAGACAGTCTTAGCTTTAATTTTATAATGAATTGTTTATATTACTTTTTATTAACGCGTTGGTTTCTTAATACATCAAAAATACTTTGTATTTTTTTAATACATCAAAAATGTTTATTTTTCTTTCAAAATTTTTTTTGTCTTCAGTCATTATTTGACTAGTTTGATGCAGCTCTCCAAGATTCCCTATCTAGTGCTAGTCGTATCATTTTAGTATACCCTCTACATCCTACATCCCTAACAATTTGTTTTACATATTCTTTCAAAATAACAGCGATTTTTTATAGGCCTTTTTTTTTTGTCACGACACTAATTTCTCCTTCCTTAAAAATTTTATTTTTTTCGTATAAGTTGACATTTTTTGAAAAGTCTAACCATATTTTAAATAAAAATAAAGCTAATATACATTGAATAATTAAAAAATAAAATTTTTATTAAACTAATAATTATATTTAAATTCTTTATAAATTTTTTATTTAATTTGAATATGGCACAAATTAAAAGATTTATTTTAAAAATTACCGCCAATATTTTTATGAATTCTCTATTATTATTTTATTTTTAATTTTTTATAATTAACGTTAAACTTTCAAGTCTCGTTTTACATCCGTTATTTTTGTATACTTATACAATAATACAAACGAAGAGAGGGTAATCGGCTAGATTAAACATAAATCAAATTTACGGTTCTGTTAATTTAGGAAACCAATTAATAATAAATAAAATAATTTACTAAGAACATACGTTATTATGAAAGTTAGTATATCACAATAATAGATAAATAATATTAATTTATCGCCTATGCTACGGTACAGCAACTAATATGTACAAACAAACCTACTTCAGCTTTAACACACGAACACATACATAACTGATATGTCCTTCCATCTCTTCCCCTCCACCCATTACCTTTTTTAAATACATAAAAAAAAAATTGGCAATGTTCACATTTAAATACACTGACAACAAAAACTAAACCATAATGTATATTCACCACTAATGAAACTCAACATTCTAGGCGGAGCTAAAATCAAATCACGTGATGCATTAATTCACCAATCCCCCACCCGTTAAAAAAATATATATATACTACACCATATAGAGATTACTATATATAAACTAAGAAACAGCCATTTTTTTGTAATGTTTTATTATTTACTTTTGTCTTTTTTTAAAAAGAAGTAGTACCTTCGGCCATTTTGTAAGATATTAATATATAACTTCACGTATAACAAGTGTATTATTATTTTCGTTACTTTGTCATTACCTAAAATGTGCAGATGGGTCTTTGTAAAATTATTTCAATACTGTTCTTTATTTAGGGGCTTATCTAATTTCCAGATTTATAAATATATTAACTTTAGCCAATTTTCTTAGCGACTACTGAAAATAGAATTGTTTAAAGATATTATTAATTCTACTTAAATAATAAATTTATTATTAATAAAAAACTATTTTTTAATTATAATTTTTTTTCAAAAAAAAATTATTTATCTTGAGTTTTTATAAAAAAAAAATATATCATTTTTCAATATTGAATTTTATACAAAATTTTTATAATTTATAAACCGGGTTTTCCATATTGTTTTTCTACCAGTTTTACGTATTACCTATATTAAAAGGAAATTACGTTGATAAAAATAAAAAAATAAATAATTTAATTAAAAAATGTATAAAATACAAAAATGTTGTATTCCATATTCGCTGCGGACATTCCTGTCCTAGATGATTGCATCGTCGCCACGTTCGCTGATGACACTGCTATCCTGGCCGTTAACGAAAACCCTGGCCTAGCCTCGCAGAACCTACAAATGACGCTAGATCGTGACTGCGTGTGGCAAAAAAAGTGGAGGATTAAGGTTAATCAGGGTAAGTCGTGGCACGTCACGTTTGCCGTGCGGAGAGGTGACTGTCCCGGTATGTACTTCTATGTTGTTTTGATCCCGCAAACGGAGACTGTGCGGTATCTGGGACTTCAACTGGATCTGGGTTTGACCTGGAAGTGTCACGTGAGGATGAAGAGGAAACTGCTAAACGCAAGGTACAAGGAACTTCATCGGCTACTATGGAGGAATTCAAACCTCACGTTGTCAAACAAGATCTTAATTTATAAGAATATCCTGCGCCCAATCTGGACGTACGGTGTAGAATTGTGGGAAACGGCTAGTACTAGTAATGTGGAAATTATACAACGTATTCAGAACGAAGTAGCGAAGGTCATTGCCGAAGCTCCGTGGTTCACGCGGAATGATGAGATTCAGGATTATCTGGAGCTCCCATCGGTTCCTGAGATTGCACGACAGCGCAATGTCAAATACCTGCAGAGACTTGAGAATCATGTAAATCACCTTGCTATTAATCTACTCGATAACAACAGAGACGTCCGACGGTTGAAACGAACCCATGTACTCGACTTAGGGTCTACGTAATAACAGTTTGGAATCTAATACTGTCAAGTTTAGTGGTGTCATTTCTAATTTCTTGTTACTTCTCTTTCTTTTTCTTTTTTATTTGTTATTAATGTTTGTTTAGTGGACTATATGGTGCTGAAATTATTGGTTTGTGATTTATTACTGAGCTTGACATTTCATATTTGACTTTAAGTTTGCTTGCAACTGTTTATTGTGTATTATTTATTTTGAGGGTTCCTTAAGGACCTTCTTATCACGGCCTTTTGTCAGGAAACTTACTTATGGCTCCGCAGGAGAGCCGATTGTAATTATAATTATTATCGAGCAAAAAAAAAAAACTTATAAATTTATAAACAGGGTCGTCCCTGTGCTCGCATCACGCAAAAACTCTGAACAGATTTATGCGTTAGAAGCTTGAAAATTATTTTCAGTTATCACGATATTCGTATTACCATTGTAAAAGTAAAAGATATCCGAGTTCAGATATATATTTACTTTTAAATATTTCAGTATTTTATTAAATGATATTTATTAAATTTTTATTACTATTATTGTAATTAGCTTAAATTAGTATATTTAACGAACTTTTACGGGTTTTGATTATTACTTGCTTTATTTTAACTCACAATGTTTTTTTTTAAATTTCAATTTTTTTCTATGTTTGTTTTCAAATCTTGCATCCTTAATTTAACATATTTCCTGACATTGCCAATTGATAATGAAATTTTGCACAGTTAGTAAGGTCGGGTGACAATACAATATTCCACCATTACTTTTGAAAACATTCCCCCCGTACGGGGGAAAATTAAGGGTGCGGATGTAATAATTTAACATACTTCCTGATATTGCCTACTGATGAAATTTTGCACAGTTACTAAAATCGGGTGACAATGTAATACTCCACCAAAATATTTGAAAACATCCTCCCGTACGAGGGAAAATTAAGGGTGCGGGTGTAATAATTTAACATACTTCCTAACATTGTCTACTGATGAAATTTTGCACAGAGTAAGGTCGGGTGACAATCCACCATTATTTCTGAAAACATCCCCCCGTACGAGGATAAATTTTTAAAATGTATATAAGCGACAAAAAAAATGTTTCTTAATTTACAATTGTATTTCGATTATCAAAAACTTCACTATTTCGTTACTTTGTTTAGTAAATGTTTGGTTGAAAATTTGTTCGATATTTTATAACTATATTAGAAATTTCATTATATGATATTATCTTTTGAAATCCAAATTAACCCACCAATTAAATTCATGCAATGTATGATAATAATTTGATCAAAGTATGTCAGACTAAAAAGTTTTAAACAAGTTTTTAAAAATTGAAAAAAAAGGTTTTGTAATATTATTGTGCTAAATTTCGATCAGTTTTGTTTTTAATTTAAGTCAAATTTCTTAAATCGACGTAAATTTTAGAAATAAATTCTCTTTTAATTGTTTTCCAAATTATTGTTTATTTACTGGCAATTTAACCAAGTCAATGTACATTAAATCTAAAAAAAAAATATTGTTACACTTAATTTTTCATAAGTTTTGGAGATATAGTTCTGGGACAGGTTTTAATTCAATTTTTTAGATCGAAAATCATAAAAAGACCATCAAAATTTTACGGTTAATTTAAGTTTAAATAATTTCAGAATGATATTATTTTTATTCTGGCGTAAAAATTAACATTTTTAAATTTAATTTGAAAATATTTGTAATATTATTTTACCCTGTCAAAATTTAAAAAATATGCCTTCAAGAAAGAAAAAACCTTCTTATTGTTAAAAGAATTATCGTCTCCATCCTGTAAAACAGCTAAATGGTGATTTTCAGTTAGCTACTCACCGAGAGCTCTACGCCCAAACGCGAGCTGTAATAAATTTGCAACGCGAGTTAAATTCCTCATAATTTCATTCATCATTGTTGAGCTAACATGGTGAAATAAGGACAGAAATGGCTTTAGCTATACTGTACAGATTAAGCACGTCGATCGTGGACATACTGGCGCCATGATTTCTTATTGTCTCTCTCAGAAACATAAAGGGGAACCAAAAGGTATATAAGTGCATCAGGAAAGGTTCATTTACCTCCAATTCAAGAACTGCCGAAGTTATTTGAAACAATATTGAATATAGACCTACAACAGCGCCTTTCAAAAGACTTCGTTTGAAAGGTTTTTCGATATTACTCTTACAACCATGAGGATAATGAATATAGCATGGGTCAAGTGGGCGGAGCCCCCTGATTAAATGGAAAGGGGAAATGAGTCCTGAAGGCTAGTATTATATTTCATTATTATAATCGGCGAATAAAAACTCATTAAAACCAAAATTCTTTCCCGTAAAATAAATTAAAAAAGAGTTGGGTTAAAATTAAATTTTATAAACCTTCTCTGAAAGTTGTTTTTTTTTTTTTTTAAATTATTTTACTTAATTTTTATGATATATTAAAATCATTAAGGTCCTAAACTTTGTTAAGATAAAGATGTAGAATCTACACTTCCAATTTGTAAATAAAAAGGAAACTTTTAAGAGAATTTGTTTCGAATAGTATTTTTTATCTCTTGAAAATTTTTATAAAAATTTATTCTAAGAGATGACAAAAAAAAATTATAAAGACTTTCAACTATATACAATACGCCTATGTTATAACATGATTTAAAATAACGCGTTTTTAAAGGATATTCTTCCCCCCAAAAAATAAAGTAGATACAAAAAACCTTTTCTACTTTTTATAGGTACATAGAAACGCATTTCAACTACTTAAACATCTTTCAGTAATAAATAGAGTAGAATAAATAAATACGCTATAAATTTACCTTGTAAAATCACATGTAGTATAAAAAATAAAAATAAAAAAATAAAAAAAATAAGAATAGGAACTCAAAATAAAAATAAATAACTTCCTACTTTTTCAAATAACTGTCTTAAATCTAAGTTTTCAATTATATACATTCAGATGTGTTTAAATAAAATTAAATTATATCAGTTTTTTTCATCTTCCTCATTATTAACCCTTCGTGGGTGAGTAGGCAGTATTTCGTGCGGAGGTCCCGGATTCGAATCCCGATCAGGCTGGGCAATCTTAAAAAATTTTAATTTAGAAAGAAATTTACTTTTTCAGGTCTTAATTTTATATTTTTGTACGTTTTCATGACTTAAAAATCTCTGCAAAACCGTTTAACTTAGAAAAAAGAAGGGAGAAAATATTAAGCTATGAATTTTTTATTCCTAATGTGTTTGTTACAATCTATTCATCTTTAGAAGAATAAGCAACCACATGACCCAATATGTCATGGAAATTATGTGTATGTTTGAAGACGCTGAGGCCGAACATTCCTGATATGTATAGTTAATTAAACCCAAACTATCAGGGTACACTGGCATCCCCACAGTCTAATATTGAAATCCGAATAAAAATACCTTTACCAAGATATCGTAACCTCAAAACTTTTATTATAAAAATATTAAAACTTACTCAAAATTTTAATATTAGACGAACCGGTGGATTGTGGTTATAAATAAATTATTTTTACAAATAATTATATTCTATTACTAAGATACAATTTGTTACATAAATTTTATTTTTATTTATTTTGATTTTAAATTATTTAGACAAATAAACAGAAAATTTAAACAATAATTTCAATTATTGTTTTTGAACGTGGCATATCCTATTTCTAGTTGAAACTTATTTTAAATGAGAGAAATATTTTAAACTTATTTTAATTAAAACGCGTATTTAATCATATTTGGAAGTATTTTTATTAAAATTGTTTTCAAAAAAATTACAATTGTATCTATATAGTTATATAACAACAAAGTGATAACATATTCAATATAACAATACAATAATTAAAACAAAGCTTTCAATTGAAAAATTACATTTTTATTAATTAGAAGAATGAATCTGATATGCTTTAACGAGTTTGTTAATATCAGGCTCAAATTTACTAAAAAACAACCGTAAGTCTTCGCGAACGGTAACATGCAGCCGATTTTTCTTTTTTGTTAGCAACTTTGCTACAGAATTAAATCCATTAATTAATTTTTTTATTCGTCTCTCATATTCACTGCGTCTCATTATATTCAAGATTATATCACTTTCCTCGTATCCTGGCTTACAAATTTGAAAATAAAATAAATATTTAAACAAAGTCGAAGCACGTCACGTTCACCCTTCAAAAAGGAGAACTGTTCACCTGCAACTATATTCAATATTCCAATTCCAAGTTCTCAAGACTATAAATTCTTAGGTTTTCATCTTCACCCGCGACTTACCTGAGCAAAACATGTCAAATTTAAGGGGATACAGTTGGATCTTAAGTTTAATAACATGTACTGAAAACTAGGACATAGATCTTGGCTTTCAATAGAAAATAAATTGTTGATTTATAAATCTATTTTGAAGTCTGTTTAGCTTGAATTGTGGAGTACAGCAAGTTACTCCAGTATTGACATATTTGAACGGTACCAGACAAAAACGCTGCGAAATATGTTAAACATATCCGAGTAAATAAGCAATAATCTAATATATAATAATTTTAATTGCGAAACGTTCGATAGGAAATCTCTTTGGCCAGCCTACGATATAAAAATCGTTTGGTTCGGCACCCTAATTATATGCCAGTCAATTTATTAGAAAACACAAACAATGATGTTTCAAGATTACTGAGATACAATAGCCTTGATATGATTTAACGTTTCCATTAGATGACTTTATAGTCCTGCCTTGCGAAGTGCTCTTCTATATAATTTCTTTTATTTCGTTATTAAGTCACAAACCATTAGATTTTTGGCTACTTAATGTTGATCCAAATAGATCTTATTTATTTATTGTTCAATTCTCTTACTGAACAGATTGTAAAGTTGCTATGACGTTACAATAAATAAAATAAAAAAAATTCGTGTCTCTAAGCCTCTTGGTTGTAAAGTTAAAAAGTATTTTGAATACTACTTCAAATTTTAACATCAATTTTTATCATAAAACATAGGTGTCCCTTTAATTTTTTATTTTTACTATTGTAGTAGGTATTTAATTTTAGTTTCAAATATCAGAAAACATAATTTTTATCTTTTTTATTTTAATCATGCATCGCCTTTCTGGGCTGCCTGAAAGCTCCTAATTTTCTGTGGGCCACCCCCAATTAAGGATTCTAGCGCCCACAAAGGGGCGTTATCGCTCAATTTGAGAACGAATGGTTTAAATGAACAAATAAATAACCATTTTCATCAGTCGTATATAAAAAAAAATAAAAATAATAATGATTAATAAATTGAAAAAAAAAGTAAAAACATTTAAAAATATATTAAAACAACATATTAATAGAAATGGTAACATCATTTTTCACAAAAGACAAAGAATAAATTACAAAAGAAAAAGAAAACATGAACAAAAAAACAAGAGGAATTTAAGTGGAACCATTCTATGGAAAGATTTTTAAAAAAAATAACAAGCGTGTTAAAATATTTGTTAGCTGTTAAAGTACAATTTTATACCGCATCTGCGTACTTCGATCGTAACATTAATGATATTAAACTGTTATAACTGCTGTGACATGACGTGTTTTAAATATTTTCAGTAGTCATTTTTACTTATACTTAAACACGACACAAATATTCACATAGGTTGAATATTAAAAACACATACCAGCAGGAGGGTTTGTTAAATGTGACAAACACCTACGTAATAATTTTTTATAAAAATATACTTAGATTATATATATATGTATGTATGTATGTATATATATATATATAAAAAAGGAAATCAACATCTTAAAACCATCAATACGACAAGTTCCTGCTATTAATATATATAGTAACCACTGTATTTATAAATGTATATAATATAAATTATTTTATGTTTACGACACTGTCATTAAAATAAATGATAACACAATAGCGTAAGAAAACTATCTGTGACAAACAACGGTAAATATTTGGTTTCAATAAATAAATTAAAAAAAAATTAAAACAATGGTTTTCTTTTAAAACTAAATTGCTCTAAAAAGTAGAAAATAATTTTTCAGTGATTATAAAATAATCATAATAATTTTGAACATTTGCATTTTGATTTATGTTGACATTTTTTCCTTTATGGATTCTCACAGAATACCTGTTCAAATTCTTCAGTAATATTTTATGAGTGAACAACGTGGCATTCTTTTTACAAATGTTGAAAATTATTTTGATCATCCTATAATCTCTGAAAAATTATTTTCAATTGTTTTAAAAGTATTTTTAAAACAATGGTTTTCGCTATAAAAGAAAAGTGTTCGAATCCCGGTCAGGCATGGCATTTTCACAGACGCTAAAAATCATTCATCTAATCCTCTGAAGCAATACCTAACGGTAGTCCCAGAAGTTTAAAAAAAAAACGATATCAAATAGGTTGGTCATGAATGAGTATTAAGGTTCAAGTTTAGATCTAACTTGTGGAATTCTAAGTCTAATTGTAGCTTCCTCTTCATTTTTCACTCAATCATAAAGTCATCATAAATTTTCATGTAAATTAAATTTAAATGAATTGAGAATGTATATGTAATAAATTATTCATCGTAAAATATTCGGAGATCTGATTATTTTTGACTAAAGGTAATATTTGCATATTATAGAGGTAAATCTGACCAGTACAGGAAATCAACATCCGGTGAATGTAAACAAACAGTGTCACGATATACCGGATACTTAAAAACAATTTCCAGTCTGCCACATTTGTTTTAACGATGCAATTTTACCCACATAGGTGCAATAAAATTTCAGATTTTATCTTTATCTTAAATAAAAGAAATCAATACAAGAAAAAATGAAAATAATTATAAATCAACAAAAATATATGGTTAAAAATTGTTTTCTGTTTTAAAATCGTTAAAAATAAATAAAGAGTCAAAAAAGTAACTAAAAAATCTTTTTTTACTCTTTAGCCCACCGAGGTCTAGTGGTTAACTAGTCGTCGCAAATCAATTGTTTAACAACTAGTTTTCCAAGTCGAAGGTTCTGAGTTCCAAATCCTAATAAAAGTTAGTTGCTTTTACACGGATTTGAATACTAGATCGACGATACCGTTATATAATGGTGGTTTCTTACTTTTTTCTTTCATTCTTTGCCCCACCACCGAGAGCCAGACCCGCACAGAGGTGGTGGACCCGCACATCCGGAGGTGTCATCGCCTCAAACCACCCGGACAGGCCCAGCTATGCAAACCCCAAGGCGCCACCCAGGCAGCTGGGACCCGGTATTTAGTGCCACACCTCTAATAAAGGTATTCCAGAAGAGATATCCTCATCGGGACTACGGTCTTACAAGTTCTATGCCTCAAGCGAGGAGATCCCGAAAGTGATCTTCCCGCCGTGACTCCGGTCAGCCACTTCCTTGACTCAAATAAGAAAACCCTTACCGGGACTCTAATCTTTCCTCCCCCTGCATACAGTCTCCGAGGGAGTCCCCGTTCAATCATCGAAGGTGGAACACCTGAGCTTCCCACTCCTTCTGAACGAGTCTGTCCCAACTCTAGCCACGCTGTTCTCCGGAGCGCAGGCGCGCGGCTCTCATGTCTTGTGTGTAACCCTGCAACTACAGTCCCCGAGCGAGTACCCACATTACAGGGAGACACCTGCCCTCCGCCTGACAGTCCATCCGCTGGTGACCAGTGCCCCCTCCTGTCGGGACCACTGCAGGATCCTGTCCGGTGCCCCATTCGCCAGCACCGAAAACACCGCTTTTCGGTGGATCTCCTAAGTATTCTACAGGCCACACACCCAAAATGAACTCGACCAGTCTTTAACAACTCAACCATCAAGATGGGCGGTTTAGGTTTAATTAACCACAAGTCTCTCAGGAATGGTCAACCTGAGTCTGTACAAGCTTATTTACATGTCATTCATATCATCCTCATTTCTTTGGATTGAGGGGTTGCTTAAAAATTTTCTTCTGATTTAAAAACGATAAAAATACAGGGTTATCATAAAAGAATGGTGTGGTTTCAGTAATTCATAGAGAGATTATAGGGAAATTTCTAGATGTTATATTGTTATCCCTGAAAGCCTCCAACCCAAAAGTTTGTTTATCAGCAGTTGTAATCACAACGTCAGTTCTTGTATTGTTGTTGCGGTGAGTTTAGTGAGTTACTATGTTCTCGGATAAAGACAAAGCAAAGTGTGTTTTAATGATGGCCGAATTAAAATCCGTAATTTTAGTTCAACGTGCGTTTCGACGTGAATTCGGAAGAGATCCACCACACAAAAATAACATAATACGTTGGTTCAAACGATTCGAAGAAACCGCATCGGTTAAGAAACAGAAATCAACCGGCAGACCAAGTGTACCAGACGAAACGGTTGAACTAATTAGACGATCGGTAATTAGAAGTCCTGGGAAGTCCATCCCTCGTCGAAGCGTCGAATTAGGTATTCCAAAATCAACAGTTCACAAAGTTTTACATAAAAAACTGAAATTACGCGCTTATAAAATCCAGATGCTGCAGGAATTGAAACCCGATTATGGTGTAAAACGTTACGATTTCGCTGTTGAAATGTTGGACAGAATAAGTGAAAACCAATCGTTTTTAGACGATATAATTTTTACAGACGAAACTACATTCCATGTGAATGGATGTGTTAACAGACACAATTCACGAATATGGGGCTCTGAAAACCCACACGCAATTATTGAGAAACAACGCGATTCGCCTATAGTTAATGTTTGGTGTGGTGCGATGAAAAATCGTGTAATAGGGCCTTTCTTCTTTGCTGAAAAAACAATTAATGGATTTGCGTATATTGACATGTTAACCGATTATTGCTTTCCTCAGCCGGATGAACTCGAAAACATTCATCGACTTCATTTCCAACAAGATAGTGCTCCCCCGCACTTCAATGCGTTGGTCACGGACGCTTTGAACGAAAAATTTGGAGATAGATGGATAGGCCGGCAAGGACCCGTACTTTGGCGTCCAAGGAGTCCAGACCTGACACCTTGCGATTTTTTCTTGTGGGGGTACATCAAAAGCGTTGTGTATACACAAAAAATTCGCGACCTAAACCGCTTAAAAAACAGGTTTAATGAAGCAATGACAACCATTAACGAAGAAATGTTAACTAATGTTTAGGGAGAAGTTGAGTATCGTTCGGAGATTTGTCGAGCGACTAAGGGCACACATATTGAAATTTATTAATTATGTAAAAAAATGTTTGAGACGGCAAATTTGAAAAATAAAAAATATAAACTGTAAGTAATTCTGTTTTAATTTAAACCATGTTCAAAACCGCACCATTCTTTTATGATAACCCTGTATATCCTTAAAAACAATTTTCTTCCGATTTAAAAAAAAATACAGATATTATTAACATTAGCGATACTGAAACACGGAAAATTTTAATTGGCTTGGAATTTGAGAAACGATGAATATTTTACATGGTATACCGAAATTTAGCGGGTAGATATCTAAGAAAAAATTAGTGCAGGTATGAAGAAATTGGAAAATTTTGGGAATTGATTAAGAACATATTTCGGTTAGATTATCAAATTTTTCAATTTTTTTACACTGCACTTATATTATTCTATTTGTACTTTTACTCTTTGAAGTAATATACCCTGTGAAATATTCATCAATTTCTCGCTAATTAAAATCCTTCCTGTTCCCATATCGCTAAAATTAACAATTTTTGGAATGACGAAATACTTTAACACAGCAGCTTGTAAAGAAGATAATACGTGGGTATAAGATTATACATGGGAATAGATTATACAAATCCTGTTCGGGATTTGAATCAGGGATCTCCAGATGAAAGACCGAGACGCTACCAGTCCGCCACGGAGATAGACATTTTTATTTTTATATTTTTTAAATCGGAAGAGAGTTGGTTTTGACCAATTCGTTTGCTTTTGACGTTTATTTCTATTGTTCTTAGATCAAAAGAACATTTTGTTTTAGAAAATATTTTTTTTGTATTTGTTTATTAAAAACAATTACCTCACTCATTGAGAGCTTTTCAACGACATAGAAAAAGAGGACCTTATTTTCACTGGTCCCAGAGTTATAACCAAATAAAATTTTAATAAATGAAATATTTTGATCTACCCAGCTGTTCTAAGATAATGTGATTTGGACAAAAAGGAAATACTAAAAAAAAAAAAAAAATATTAAAGGAGTACTAAATTTCATCAAATGTACCGGAAAGTAATTAAAGACTCAATATTTTCTCCCAATAACAAGTTATTAATTTACAAAGACATCCTTAAACAGATCTAATCCTACGGCACCCAGTTAAGCGAGCAAACGAAAGAGCAACTGAAACAGTTTTAGTTGTGCGCATGCTCGTAAACTGTTTCCTCTACCTTCCGCTTGAAAACGCTAGTAGCAAAGATGGCTACTACCATCGACGATGATTACATTATTTATCGTGTCGTATTGAATGACGAATCGACATTTGATGTTAATGGTAAAGTAAACACTCATAATATGCGTATGTGGGGATCAGAAAATTCTCACTAAATATTGTAGTGTGAACGAGACTTCCCAAATTTGATTTGTTTATTTTCTTTTGTTTTTCACCAATTAATGACTTCATCCATCGGTTATTAGAAAAAATTATTTATAAAGAATGATCCCTAATAAAAAAATTAATTTAGAAGATAATTGTACAAAATATTAACTGTAATTTTAAGGAAATTAATGAAAAAAATTGCTTCACTTTTAGGGTACCGTACATAATATAGGTACCAGAGTGACTTTAATTTTAATAGCCCTTTAAATAATAAGGAAAAATATAACAAAAAAAAAATTAAAAAAAGATAGACTAAACCGAATATATATTTTAGAGGTGGGGAATAAATATTAAGAAATATTTTGCTAAAAGTATTCATAAATAGGTTAAGTTTACAAAATTCTCTTAAATAAAGTTTTCTATAAATCTAACAACCCCCTTCAATTAAGGATAAGGATTAACCCCCTTCAATTAAGGATAAAATAAGGAAAAGAATATTTTCAAAAACATTTTTCTATATTTTAGATACGGGGGTCTATAATTAAAAAAAAAAAATTGTACAAATTTCTTGATAGATATATATTTGAAGTATAAATTTTCAAAAAAAACCTTTTTGAAAAATATTTAAATTGAAGAACAAAAAACGTATATTTCTATTTTAAGAGGACGGTTGATTATTTGAGAAAACATTTTGATTATTTACATATGCATCATAGGTAACAAATTTGCTTTAATAAATTTTTCTCTAAATTGCCTTTGAAAAATCAAAATTGATTTTTTCTTGATAAACCGTCTTCATTTAACAAATTTTGAAAAAAAGAAATACAATCAATGACATCATATAAAAATGATTGAGTTAAATTTGAAAAAAAATAGGTTCGGGCAATCGTGAGATATAATACAAAAAGGCAGTGGAATACACATATTCATCCACATAAGTATATTTTTTTTTAGTCTATATGAACTAGTTGGATCTTAAAATGTAAAAATTTGTAAAAAAAAAATCGATATCCCATCTTTTACATGATTACCACAATTTCTCCTTTAACACAGCTTTACTATTTCTTTTTATTGCCACATAAACGTGACGCTTGTGCGTGGGATATAGAAATGGAATTTTGTAGAATATGAGAAATGTCTTATCTCACTGGGATACAAACTCAGGGCCTCCGGATAAAAAACCGAGACGGTACCACTCCGCCACGAAGATCGGCATATTTTCAGAGAAAGTAATCTTATACTTACTAGTGTGATGTTTGTATTACATAAACGCTAAATAAATAAACGAGATAAAGTTTTGTGTAAAAAAGTTAAAAATAACAAGTGTATTCAAGTCTGTTTTTCTATTTTAACGATTTCTTAGTGAACAGTTTACTTGTAATTCTACTAGAGAGATTTTTAATTTTAATTAACTGTGCTAGCGTGGAGATTCGGAAAATTCTGATCTACTAAAAAATAAAGAAAATGGGAAAAATATATATATATATATATATATATATATGGCCGAATCCGGCCCGCGTAATGAATTTGGCCGGCGAAAAATTTTTCAATATAAGCGATTTTTGTTTTTTTTTTTTTTTTTTGTCTTCAGTCATTTGACTGGTTTGATGCAGCTCTCCAAGATTCCCTATCTAGTGCTAGTCGTTTCATTTCAGTATACCCTCTACATCCTACATCCCCAACAATTTGTTTTACATACTCCAAACGTGGCCTGCCTACACAATTTTTCCCTTCTACCTGTCCCTCCAATATTAAAGCGACTATTCCAGGATGCCTTAGTATGTGGCCTATAAGTCTGTCTCTTCTTTTAACTATATTTTTCCAAATGCTTCTTTCTTCATCTATTTGCCGCAATACCTCCTCATTTGTCACTTTATCCACCCATCTGATTTTTAACATTCTCCTATAGCACCACATTTCAAAAGCTTCTAATCTTTTCTTCTCAGATACTCCGATTGTCCAAGTTTCACTTCCATATAAAGCGACACTCCAAACATACACTTTCAAAAATCTTTTCCTGACATTTAAATTAATTTTTGATGTAAACAAATTATATTTCTTACTGAAGGCTCGTTTAGCTTGTGCTATTCGGCATTTTATATCGCTCCTGCTTCGTCCATCTTTAGTAATTTTACTTCCCAAATAACAAAATTCTTCTACCTCCATAATCTTTTCTCCTCCTATTTTCACATTTTGTAAGCAATTGCGATTTTTGTAAGCAATTGAATAATGGAAAATACGGAAATTTAAAAACTTAACATGTCACATTAGTTTTTTAGTTAATTTGTTGTACTTAATTATTTGCATTTATTCATAAACATCGTTATTGTATTTAACATTTTTTAATTTTAATATTTCGTTCGGCCGGTAAAAAACTTTTCTTTCCAATTCGGCCTAGAGATAAAAACTCTTGGCTACGCCTGACATATGTAATAAAATACTTATTAATTACATTCGTATAATATAGTAGTAAATATGATTAAAATTGCATTGTTAATATCCTTATTTGATAAATACTAAATAAATTAGATGAAATAATGACAAAAAAATGATATTACTTACGAAAAGTACTAGTTTTGGACATCCTGACACCATTTGTAAGGTCTACTGGGGCGCCCAGTTTTCTAAAAAAAGCAAACAAGAAAAAATAATTCATCTTTTTCAATTCTCAAAATAATTTCTATACGTAGAATAAAATATAAAAAAAATAAATATATAAGTATAAAACTTAGCTAAGTAGATTAAAATTCAATTAGATTTATTCAAACATAAAAAATCCCTTTCGCACCGCCGACGGCGGAGGTGGATTTCACCGGTGCTAAGTACGGGATAAAATAGATTTCCACCTTAAAGTTAAGGAAAACTTCAAATTTACTCAATATGACTATGTGAAAAAAGTTTCACATGTTTAGCATACGACAACCCCCATCTTCTTACAATTCCAGCAAAATTTTGGTCAACCCTTACCATAAGGGTTGGTCATATCAAAAATTGTTTCAGACAAAAGTTTTAAGTAAAACTAAAAAGGTTTTAAGGTTTATGTGGAGTAAGGATCACTTTAAACCGATTCGTACTGTACCTATTAAGGGAGGTATGATTCTTTTTGTCTTCAAAACCCCATTTTTTCCACTCCCTAGGCCAATGGTTGGTAACATCAAAAAATTTTACTTAGATAAGTTTTAGGCTCTTATTCAAATAATATTAGGAACTTTAAACGAATTCGATATTTTCTTAATAAAAAAGTTATAGCGATATTTTTTTTTCCAAAAAGCCCCCCACTTCGACCCCCATGGACCGCTTTTTTCAATTAATCGTCGTTATATTTTATCAATTTGAACGTAATTGTTGCAAAATTACGGCAGTTATTGTATCCGCAAGAAAGTTAATATAAACTAAGTTTATATAAAATGTTTATATAAACTTTTGAACTGACGTTGATTTTGAGGTCTGAGGGATATGAAACGCAAAGGTATATCGAAATTTTCCGGAAGTCGAATCATGGTAATCATTACAATTGGTAACTTTCTTATGAAAACTACCTAAAAATTGCAGCGATGTATGACGAATGCTTTTTAGAACCTCTGTTTGTTATTAAAATTATTTTAACAATTTTATTAAAAAGAAATTTTGTTTAATTTAAAGCGGTCAATGGAAAATAGCTCTTCCATTTAATTTAAAAATGTCGTAATTTTGTGAGGAATTGTTGGCAGGAATAAAATCTAATACTTAAAATAATCTTAGAAGGTAATTTCTGGGTTGGTTACTTCAAACAGATTCAAATTCAAAATTATTCCAGTCATAATTTTACAAATACTAGATATACATATTTCCATTCTCCGGAATACCGAGAGAAAAATAAAAGTTCCAGTGCCGAAGGTAAAATAATACATAAATGAGTCTCAAAATGTAGCCTAAACCAGTGGTTCCCAAACATTTCTGAGTCGCGGCACCCTTTTTCAAATCAATTATTCCCATGAAGAGAAAAATTTTAGGTTTGGGAATTTTTACAAAACTTGACATTTCATGTAAAATCGAAAAACAAAATTGTAAAATTAATGAAGGATATTTATAACTACTTTGATAAATATCTCCAAATTTCTGAACACTAAAACTTAAGATTTTTCTATATAATGGAAGAAGGGGGACATTAATGCTAAAAGATGTTGAACTTAATCAGACAAGGAGTGAGGGATTTACCGCAACTTAAAAAAAACTTAACTATTTTTGAGGGCACATAAAAGTTTTAATTTATTAAAAATTTTCAAAAATATACAGAAGATTCAAAAAATTAAGCAAATGAATAAGTTACAATATTTGTTGAAAGTGACCTCCATTTTGCGATTCACAATTAAATACGACGTTGCACGTACTTAAACACTTGTAACGTTTTTGAGGAACTGAAGTGACGTATCGTTCAGTTTCGCTCTGATATTCGCAAGCCTACTCTATATATATATATTTTTTTTTTTTGTCTTCAGTCATTTGACTGGTTTGATGCAGCTCTCCAAGATTCCCTATCTAGTGCTAGTCGTTTCATTTCAGTATACCCTCTACATCCTACATCCCTAACAATTTGTTTTATTCCAGGATGTTTATTCCAGGATGCCTTAGTATGTGGCCTATAAGTCTGTCTCTTCTCTTAACTATATTTGTCCAAATGCTTCTTTCTTCATCTTTTTGTCGCAATACCTCTTCATTTGTCACTTTATCCACCCATCTGATTTTTAACATTCTCCTATAGCACCGCATTTCAAAAGCTTCTAATCCTTTCTTCTCAGATACTCCGATCGTCCAAGTTTCACTTCCATATAAAGGCGACACTCCAAACATACACTTTCAAAAATCTTTTCCTGACATTTTCCTACTCTATATAAGCTACTATATATCAGCTACTACTGATAGCAAGCCTTTATTCTATATAAGATTTGTAACAGCTTTCCTTTCTACGTAATAGAAAATGATTTTCATGGAAACTGTGTCATATCTCATATTTAAAACGTGTTCGAAAAAAGAATATCTTCTCATGTATTATTTCTTTTAATTTCTTGTTTAGCATTTTGTGAAGGTGGAGACTATAATGAATTAAATTATTTCCCTAAAAATCTCTTTTTTTGAATTTCCTTTAAAATGTCCATGTTGATAATTATCAAGCTTTCTGTGGGGTATAACGCTTGTGGACCAATAACCGTATTTAAATGACTTAATTTTGCTTTTTTTTTGTCTTCAGTCATTTGACTGGTTTCATGCAGTTCTCCAAGATTCCATATTTAGTGCTAGTCGTTTCCTTTCGGTATACCCCCTACATCCTACATCCCTAACAATTTGTTTTACATATTCCAAACGTTGCCTGCCTACACAATTTTTCCTTCTACCTGTCCCTCCAATATTAAAGCGACTATTCCAGGATACCTTAATATGTGGCCTATAAGTCTGTCTCTTCTTTTAGCTATATTTTCCCAAATGCTTCTTTCTTCATCAATTTGCCGCAACAACTCATTTGTCACTTTATCCACTAATCTGATTTTTAATATTATCGTATAGCACCACATTTCAAAAGCTTCTAATCTTTTCTTCTTAGATATTCCGATCATCCAAGTTTCACTTCCACCATACAAAGCGACGCTCCAAACATATACTTTCAAAAATCTTTTCCTGACATTTAAATTAATTTTTGATGTAAACAAATTATATTTCTTACTGAAGGCTCGTTTAGCTTGTGCTATTCGGCATTTTATATCGCTCCTGCTTCGTCCATCTTTAGTAATTCTACTTCCCAAATAATAAAATTCTTCTACCTCCATAATCTTTTCTCCTCCTATTTTCACATTCAGCGGTCCATCTTTGTTATTTCTACTACATTTCATTACTTTTGTTTTGTTCTTGTTTATTTTCATGCGATAGTTCTTCATCCATGCCATTCATTGTTTCTTCTAAATCTTTTTTACTCTCAGCTAGAATTACTATATCATCAGCATTTGTATTATTAGTATTTTAATTTTTAAAGATAAATATTTTGTGGTACAAATTTTATCATAAACAATAAATCGATTCCATTTTCTTTACTGGATAATTCAAGAATGGTTTGCATCTGTATTCTATAATTTCTCATTAAAATTTTAATTTTTATATTTTTTTTTCGTATCTGGTTTTTAAAAAAGTCAGATCATTCTTGATATTTGTTTATATATTATGTTTTTTAAAAGATAATAGTAGGCCAGTACTTCCTGATAATTCTTGTTTATTATTTTAAGTCTTTCTTCACAATGTTAGGGTACATTCGATTTTTCTACTATTATAATTGTAATTAACCAGATGCAATTTTATTGTAGTCAAATTACTCAATTTTTTTTTAGTTTGCCCTATTTGTTTTAAATTCAAATACCTGTTTTTACGATTTAAACCATTTATAAATAATTGCTCTTTCGACGTGTTTAGTTTTATCTTCAGTCTTTCCAAGAGTAAAGAGGACAATTTTCTTACATGTAACCATGGTAAGAATAAAGCTATGATTAAAAAAATAGAAAAAATAGAATCTTGCTCTTTTAGTTAGATAATTCATTTCCAAAGTGGGCGACAACGCCCTCTTGTGAGCGCTGGTGACCCTCAGGGGGGACGGTAGAAGGCCCACAGAAAATTGAGGGTGTGAGGTCGTTTAGGAAGGTGATTGCTGAATAAAAAAAGCAATCATTTTTGCTGAAGCAAAAAGGCAAAAATTATGTTTTCCTGATATTTCAAACTTAAATTAAATACCTAGTACACTAGTACAAAAAATTAAAGGGATACCTATATTTATAATAAAAAATTATTGTATTCAAACTACTTTAACTTTGTAACCAAAAAGCGAATAAAAAAAAGATTAAAGCTTGAATACTTTACTTTTTGACAGTATACTTCAGATTTCAAAAATCATCAAATAAAAAAAGAAAAAATCAGCGAGAAGCAAAGTTATAAAAATTTCAAAGTTTTTTTCTTCGTGAATGATCGAGCGCATGTGGTAAACGAAATTTTTTCAGTAAACGGCATTAAAATCGTTTAAAAGGTTAATTAAGACTTTAGCTTTAATTTCATTTTTGTATGACTCTCTAGAATTTTCTGAACCGAAATATTTTAGTTTAAAGAGAAAAAGTCACTTTTGTCTTTAATGATGCATATCTCCCGACTACTTTGTTACGTAGTCGGGAGATATGGCACAAATAAATATGGGAAATTAAAAGGTTTTGATCGAGGTTTAATGACAAATTGTTAGGTCTTTAATGTAGCGTTGCAGTTTTTTTGTAATTATTATTTTTAACACATGGTAAATTAAAAATTTTGGGGCGCTTGAAAATGTTTGATTCTCAATGTGGGCGGTGGGCTAAAAGTTTGAGAATCAATGAATTTGATCAATTCGTATTTTTTATATTTACGGTTGTTTTGTGTCGCCTATTTTTATTTTATGTGTATATCGTATATATTTTGATAAAAACTATTACACTGTTTTTAAATTAAAAAAAAAAACCTAACTCATTTCAGGTAGATTAAATAAAAATTAGTTTTTTTTAGATGTTAAGCTCCAGCTAACGGGATTTTCAAAGGATGCTAATGTGGAAAATAATGGTTAATTTATTATGTTGTACGCATGCGCATTAATGAGTATAAGTATAATTTTTTTTATAAACGTTAAATATCAGCAAGAATAGAATCAACAAGGAAGCCGGACTATTTCATAAAGAAATAATATTTACCACTAGTGGGTGTGTGTTAAGATTATAAGAAATGAGTGTACCGCCCAATAGCAGTTGCTGGGCGTAACTGTTTTGCTGTGTGTGTTTTTACTTTTTACCTTTCAGTATTATATATTACGGAGTTAACCATAGAGTAAAGCGACATTTAAATGTACTTACAGATGTATCTGTATTTATTTAAAATTCCAAAATTAAACATACTATTAACATGTTATTTTTATAAATTAATACTCTTACATACTAATATATATTTTACTTTTTCTCACATGTAAAGCCGTATTAATTAATGTTATATATTAATTAATTCATTAATAATTATATTTATGTTCGATACTAATATATATATATATATGTAAATATATCATCTCTCTCTGTCTGTTTTACATCTTTCTTTAACAGCTTATTCATTTTTAATGATTTGCTCTTGGCCCTGATTCAAACTTAAACTGTATTACATTACAAAAATATGCCGAGGACAACATTTTTCCTTTGAAAAAACATATTTCAAACCATTTCCTTATTTTAAAGAAGTAATCATTTAAATTTACTTTAGAAACTTTAAAATTTAAATACCAGGTTAAAAACCAATCTCTGTATTATTAAAAACTAAACAAAGGATGTTTTTAACCTGGTATTTAAATTTTTAATTTTTTTCTTTTTACGCTAAATGGATTATTACGAGGTTTGCTCATGCTACTATTAGACGTATTTAATATTTATATATATATATATATATATATATATATATATATATTATATATATATATATATATATTAATCAAAATTATAAATAATCTTTTACTATATCTATTTACTCTTCTGATTTACATTTATTTTCCCGGCCTATATACAAAAAGGTATGCTTATCTGATCGAATTTGGATGTTGAGTTTTTTGGGTTTGACTTTTCATGTACCCCGTTTAAAAAAAAAGCGTTTTCCAATTTATTCCGTATTTTTCCGTATTTTATATATCCGTATTTTTCCAATTTTAGCTTGATAAATTCCGGAAGGATTTATGTCAGTTGTTATTTTTTGCTTAATATCTACTTATTGAATGCTCCAGTTTGAATGAAATTTGAGACGATGATTTCTGTATATTGCTCAAATTCATTTTGATCAAATTTTCTAAAGGAGGCATATAAATACGGACGATTATTGTTTAAATATTCGATTTTAAGATTCTCTAAAACTTTTTTGGTTTATTTAAATTTTAATAATAAACATTTAGTAGTAATCAATATAAATAAAAATATAAATGATCGTTTGTTCAAAATCTAAAATTTCCGAAAGTTCTTCACCGATTGCTTTGAAATTTTGACACAACGTTGCATTTGAATACGCGCGTTTTTTTATATACCTACTATTTATATATCAAATAAGAGGTCACAACTGTGACAGGTAAAAACACGTTTTTTTAAAAAAAAACAGCACTATCTGTTGGACGTAAAAGCAACACACGCTATACTAAATATTTTACGATTCCATTTCAATGTTTCCGATATGTGTCTCCCGCTATAGTCTAAACAACTGCTGGCCCGATTTACGCGCGGGGAAAAGGGAGAAAGGAAAAATCGGAAAAGGGAAAAATCGAAAAATGTAAAAGGTAAAAAGGGAAGAAGGGGAAAATGGAAAAAAGAAAAAAGGGAAAAACGGGGAAAATAAAAAACGGGAAAAGGAAATGGAAAGGGTAAAGGAGAAAAAAAAGAGGATAGGGGAGAAAGGGAAATAAGGGAAAGATAAATGGGGGAAGTAAAAAGGGTAAAGGGGGAATTGGCGATAGGGTAAAGGGGAATTGGTGAAAAGGTAAGGGGAAATTGGCGAAAAGGTAAGGTGGAATTGGCGAAAAGGTAAGGAGAAATGGAATGTGGTAAAAATGAAAATGGGAAAATGAAAAGGGGAAAAGTGAAAAGGGAAAGGTTAAATTTTGTGAAGTTCCGTAATGTTCATTTGTTAATGTTTTATCAAACTTTCAGTTGTGTTCATTTAATCTATACATATACTCAAATCTAGCAATAGGGAAGCATTGCCGGGTCTGCTAGTATTATAACAAAATTTTATCATAGTTCACCCAAAAAAAAATTACTAACATTTTATTTGTTGTATATTTTTTAACGATTTTTTCGTTTTTTTTTTATTTATCATGGTAATCGTAGGAAAAACAAAAAAACAATTTTTGTAGATCATTTTTGAAGTAGCACAGCAGAAAAATAAAACCATTTTTTTTTTCGATTTATTTAAACATGTAACTATAATTTTACAATTAAACTTCATTATAAATTATCCCCCACATCAAAAAAGAAATGCTAGGTAAATTTTTTTTGTATATAAAATTATTTTTCCAATATATAATAATAAATGCCCATTGTCAGGAGAGTATAAAAACTTTTTTGAAATTAGTAAATATAAATAAAAAAATTAAGAATCACTATAAATAAATTTATTTTCAAATTTTTTTGTTTAGTTTTTAAAATTTAAATTATTTCGTTGACTTTTTTTTAATATTAAAATCTTTATAATCTTACCATTAATTCTTCTACAACGACTATATATGTATACATAAAAGACGTTTTATCTTTTATACCTTTTGTACATAATATATAAAAGAGATATAGATGAATTATTATATAGAAATGGGGTGAGGGAGAAAATGGGCGTTGTAATCTGCACAGTAAGTAATACTGTATACTTCATGTTGGCGTACTATGTACATAATAAGTCTTTATGAAAGATCACACAGATTAAGAGAGAATAATGTAGAGGGATGGTTAGAGAAAAGCAGTGAAAGGAGGAATTAGGAAATACAAATGAAAAGGTAAGGAGGTGGGAGAGTTAAGAGGGAATGTAGAGAAAGATGTTTGGAGGGGGTAGGTAATATATATATATATATATATATACTCGTACTAATGTTGATGATGATAATAAAGGCTGATGATATGATGTCAGTGAGAACAGATTTGCAAAACCCGTGTTGACCATCACCTCCTAATACCCCTCCTCATCATCGTACCTTTCCTTAGTTATCCTAAACTCCTTTTCATCCCCTTAGCTTACCATCCACTTTGTCCGTACATACACTCGCACGCGAGTACACACACAGATATATATATATATATATATATATATATATATAAATCTGCATAATGGCTACTGAGAGTAATTACTGGGCACTACTACTGTATTCTGTACTCCTCTTCTTTGTGAACCCTTACTAAAACCACTCACTATTCCTCCTTACAACTTAGTTCTCCTTTATCCATTACACAACATGTACATCACATCCAATTCAAATTAGGCAGATACTAATCCTGTATTCCTAGTCTGTTATTATCTATACATATTAACCTGAACTTGTCTGATTTAAAAAAAAAAAGGAAAAAAATTTGGTTTTCTTTAAGTTCCTTTTTTATCAAAATAAGTTTTTTTATTGTTTATTTTTTTTATTTAATTGTAATTAAAGAGCATTTGTTTCTTTTTAATAAAGAAAACTATCTGAATGGATAAATTAATTGGTTTTTGTTTTTTTTTTAATTCCTTGTACGAAATAAAGGAGAATTATTGTGATCGCAAAAAATTTCGGTTTTCAGATTTCAACGGAAATATCCATTTTGACGATCCCTGAATCCATTTTGATTAGTTTCGGCGTGACGTCTAGACTATGTACGTACGTTTGTATCTCGCATAACTCTTTGATTTTTTAGATTTAATTTACTAAACATTACACCGCTGGTATTAATAAAATTTTATAAATTAAATTCCACTTACCAACAATTTAAAAAGTGTAAATTCTAGTACTTTCGGAGCTGTTATGTTCATAATAGTCAGTTGTCGAGAATAAAATTAATTCGTACGTCAATAAGACAGTAACGTCATGTATATAAGATGTTTGCGATTGTTATGAAATAGAGTTAATATTAAATGAAATTTTACCCACCTATTAATAATTAATTATTATATAATTTGTTTATAAAGGATATTACAATCGAATCGGACCTTTGATTTTTATTTACCTTAGCACGGAGATTTCCTTGGAAATTGAAAACAAAGGATTTTTTTTCCTAAATTTTTGTGCATTCATGGAAACGATTTTATGCATGGTGGTCTTACAGACCTAGATCATGAACAAATAAAAAATAAAAATAAAAAAATTACTCATGTAATGAGTATTAACACAAAAATCCATGTCTTATAATGGATTTTTTTTTGTGTTTGTTCTTCTGCTCACCTGGGCTGGTTCGACAATCAAGTATTACTCAACCCAGGGGAGTGTCCTTGCGACTCTAATGAGCATCCCCACTTACCGGCAAGGTAGGTCGGCTCACCGGTTCCGGAATGTTTCCTTATTCTCATCTTGCCTCTGCCTCTAACCGCTAAGGCCAGGAATACCGGGCCGGAGTATGCAGTTCCGGGACCCTGCCCTAGCACATAACTCGAAAACGATTACCCATAGAATGTTGAAATTTTGGATTTAAAACTGCTGAAACATTTAGTTATGCACCTTCTCTTTTGATTGCAATCGACTGGACCAAAAGTGTCCAAAAAGCCCAAATTCCAAAAGAAACTGGATTTTGGACTTTTCTTAACTGCAGAAATTAGTTCTCATTGAGAGCTGTTCAACGATATATCATAACTGGTATTTATTTTCATTGGTTCCAGAGTTATAACCAAATAAAATTTTAATTAATGAAATATTTGGGTCGTACAAGGGGAAGGCACATCCGTTCGAATCCGACTTCATTTCCTTTTTTTAACATTTAAAAAATTTAAATATATTGATTTATTAATAATTATAATTCTCTGATTGTAAAGAAATGTGTAAATGTAATTTAATAGGCGTCAAAGGAAGTCATGGAGTGCCACATCGGATTTTTTAAAAATGTTTTTTATCTTAAGATTAACAAAACTGGAATTATTTAAAAAAAATTAAAAATGTTTAAATAATTAAAAAAAGAAACGAAAAAGTAATGACTAAAATATGTATATGGTGAATTAAAGTATGGAAACTGCTTCATATGTCAAACACATATTGTACAGTAGTAATTTTGTTACTGTATACATCCGTAGTTGTTTCTACCCCGTAGTATCCCTTCGGTTTTGAAATATAAAGCAATTTACATACTTTAATATCACTCTGTTTATATGTACATAAATAAAAGACGTTCATTTGTTTAGATGAAACACATTCATTCAATTGTTTAGCTTTCACATATAATTTGTAAAATTTAACTCAAAACATGGAATTGGTAAATGTTAAACTTAATCTTCTCAAAGGATAATTAAAAAAAAAAATGGATTACAAATTTTAATATATATATATATAAAAAAAAACGCAGCGAATTCGTTTTCAGACTTTCATTATACCTTATATCTTATTGCTGCAGCAGCTATTTAATTGTAGTCTGAAACGTAAAAATTTATGATAAATATTTAAGTATATCTTAATTATTTACATTTGAGTATATCTATAATCAGGAAGTTTTGATTTATTTGATATCATTGGTATAGAAATATCTTTTTATTAAAAAAAATGATTAAATTCGATCATAAATTAAAATAAAACTAACTTAAAATTTAAAAAATTCTACAAATATTAATTTTACTTCCTTCTACGAAGTAAAGGGAAAGGGAAAAGAAAAGGAAACGGAGAGAAGGAGAAAGGATAAAAGGAAAAACAGGAAAGGGTAAATTTTGTGAAATTCCGTAATGTTAATTTTGTTAATATTTTATCAAACTTTCAATTGTGTTCATTTAATCTATATATATATATATAAAATTCTAGCAATAGCGAAGCATTACCAGGTCTGCTAGTAAATAATAATTATTATTAATTATCATTGTCATGGCACGGGGACTTAGTAGTTACTATTATGTTAAAAAAATCGTAGAATAAAAAAAATAAAAATATTTCAATTCTTTAAAAACAGAAAAACAAAATTAACTTCGAATTTACAAACCGGAAAATATTTGAAAGAAAAATAGATCTTTGAAGAGGAAATTTGGAAAAATTTTAAGGTATCGAAGAAAAAAAAGTGTTAGAAGAAAAAGTGAAGAAATGTTAGAAGACCGTTTGGTTTCAGGAAAAGTATAGGGACAAGGGAAGCAATTTTAGCACTTGGATTAATAGTAGAAGGAAGATTAAAGAAAAACAAACCAACATACTTGGCATTTACACACCTGGAAAAGGCGTTCGATTGGAATAAAATGTTCAGTATTTTGAAAAAATTAGGGTGTTCAAATACAGAGATAAAAGAACAATTGCTAACAGTAACAGGAACCAAACAGCAACATTAATAATTGAAGAATATAAGAAGGAAACCGTAATAAAAAAGGGAGTCCGACAAGGATGTTTCCTATCCCCGATACCTTTTAATTTTTACATAGAACTAGCAGTTAATGATGTTAAAGAACAATTTACATCCGGAGTAACAGTACAAGTTAAAAGATAAAGATGCTACGATTTGCTGATGATATAGCAATTCTAGCTGAGAGTAAAAAAGATTCAGATGAAACAATGAACGTCATGGATGAAGTCCTATGCAAGAACTACCGCATGAAAATAAACAAGAACAAAACGAAAGTAATGAAATGTAGTAGAAATAACAAAGATGCACCACTGAATGTAAAAATAGGAAGAGCAAAAGATAACGGAGGTAGAAGAATTTTGTTATTTGGGAAGTAGAATTACTAAAGATGGACGAAGCAGGAGCGATATAAAATGCCGAATAGCACAGGTAAAACGAGCCTTCAGTCAGAAATATAATTTGTTTACATCAAAAATTAATTTAAATGTCAGGAAAAGATTTTTGAAAGTATATGATTGGAGTGTCGTTTTACATGGAAGTGAAACTTGGACAATCGGAGTATCTGAGAAGAAAAGATTAGACGCTTTTGAAATGCTGTGCTATAGATAGGAGAATGTTAAATATCAGATGGGTGGATAAAGTGACAAATGAAGAGGTGTTGCGGCAATGAAGAAAGAAGCATTTGGAAATATATAGATAAAAGAAGAGACAGACTTATAGGCCACATATTAAGGCATCCTGGAATAGTCGCTTTAATATTGGAAGGACAGGTAGACGGGAAAATATGTGCAGGCAGGTAACGTTTAGTATATGTAAAACCAATTTTTAGGGATGTAGGATGTAGGGGGTATACTGAAATGAAACGACTAGCACTAGATAGGGAATCTTGGAGAGCTGCATCAAACCAGTCAAATGACTAAAGACAAAAAAAAAGAAAAAAATCACTACAAATAAAGATTGAATGGTTTGATAAAATAAAAAAATATCACAGTTGAAATAATGAAGGAATATTGGAGAAAGGAAAAGAAGTAAAAGAATAATCAAGAGTTTTAAAGTGGTTAATCGTAAAATCCCAAAAAAAAATTATTTTATGATGCATGAGTAAAGAGATATAAAGTTAAAGATAATGAGTTAATATGGTTAAACTCTTTTTAAGCTGTATTGAAATACAGTTACAAAAAATAAAATGTAAATTCTAAAAGGATGTCTGAACAGACAAACTTTTGTATTATAAAGTAAGAAATCTAATAATTATAATTTCTTTTCTTCAGGCTTAAATGTATCCAATATATATAAAGAAATATATCTAATTAAAAAAAAAATATATGTATAAAATATTAGGGTATAAAAAAAAGAAATTGCATAAAAAAAGGAAAAGTAGAATGAAAAAAATATACTGATGAATTAAAGAAATTTCAATACTGCTTGTCATCATACTTGAGAAATATAAAAAGGGAAGAGCTGGTCATTTTAATATTACTATTGAAAAACCAAATTAATATACTCTTATTTTATTATATACAGTTTGACCAACATAGCGGAATGAATCGAAGTTTAATTAAAGAAAAGATAACTTCTGTATCTAATACTAATGCAAAAAATGTTTATAATGTAAAAGCTTTATTTATAATTAGGAAAATAATGTTGTAAAATACAGTATAGATTTTATTTATTTATTCAGAATGTAATAATAATATACAATAAACTTCTGGTAATTCAAAAATTATGGTATCGTATTTATTTAAGATTAAATCTTTATCGTGAGTAAAATATTAATTTATAATTCTTTTATATATATATATATCTGTTTGCTATTTCTTTAAATTATTTATCAAAGAAATATTTTTAAAAGGAAGGGCTAAAATCAAACAGAAAGAAATGTCAAAATATATTATCATCTTTTTTCCTTTTAATTCTAAATAAATTAATAAAAATTAAATAATATTTTGCGGTTGGATAATTCTTTGACTTTATACTGTAGTACTAAGTGATTTTTATTTAATAATGTACAGAACACAGAATGTATCACAAAGTTCTCCCAAGACTTACTTTAATCGTGAAAATAATGGAAAAATTTCATATAAACATATATTCTAAAATTCTTCATATGCGTCTAGTGAAAAATTCATTCGGATTTCAGCTACCCCGGTGAAACAAGGTCGTACTAAGACGTTTTAAGATGTTAATTAAGAAGCAAAATTAGTGATTTCTTTTGTTTATTAACCTGAAAAATCGAATAAAATAGGTTTAAGAACCGTATCTGCAAAAGAATTTGAGAAATCTGGGGTGAAAACCAATAAATTGGGGTAAAACACCCTGTTTTTTTATGTTTGACGTACAATAACGTTGTTAAATGGGAAGTAAATACATAATAGTCTTAAAAAAAATTTATAGAAAATTTAATTTTGAACAAAATGACTAAGTTGAATAAAAGAAAGAAGTTACAAAAATTCAAATTTTATTTCGAAACAGTACACTAGATCCAAATGCATATTATACGGGCCGGCCTCCGTGGCGCGAGTGGTAGTGTCCTGGCCTTTCACCCGGAGGTTCCGGATTTGAATCTAGGTCAGGCATGGAATTTTCATACACACTACAAATCATCCTCTGAAGTAATTCTTAACTGTGGACCCGGAGGTTAAACAAGAAAAAAAAAGAAAAATTGTATTATATGTGTCAATTTATAATAAATGAGCCTGCCATTTTCAATACATTTCTTGGCTATTTTTTTCGTTTATTTAATCTCTGGGACCACCGTTAGGTATTGCTTCAGAGGATGAAATTAATGATTTATAACGTGTATGAAAATTCCATACTTGACCGGGATTCGAACCTGGAACCTCCGGATGAAAGGTGACGGCTTTTCATCCGGTAGTACAGTCAATTTGTATTTTTATTTTTTACAGTCAATTTGTAATTTGAAAATCCTTACCTACCGATTGATGTTTTTTTCTATATGTTAGGGGTGATGAGGGAAGATTAACTCCAGATTTTTAACATCCGCCCTCCCATAGATTTTTGAAAAACTCAAAAAGTTTTTGAAATGCATTTTTCTCTGAATCTGTGCATTTTAGAGAAAGGTTTTTCAAACAAAAAATATAGAGGACATTCTCCTCTACAATTAATGTCTGTGAAGTTATGTCGTATAATTTGAAATTGAAATACTAGGTGGCGCTGAAGTTGTAATAAACGTGTTTTTTCGGAGTTTTCACTGGAGAAAATTGTTTTTCGTCTGTATTGCATTTAAAAAAATTGTTAATCTCAAAAAAACAGACAACTTTTATTTAAACAATTTTCTTGTACGACTTACCGTTTTGAAGCTGTAGCTTGTGAAAGTGTGAAAATGTTGTGAATTGGGCATGTGTTCCAAACCGGTCTAGTCGTTTACAACGTTTTTTACTACTTCAGCGTCACCTAGTATTTCAATTTCAAATTATACGGCATAACTTTAAAGATATTAATTGTAGAGGAGAATGTCCTCTACTTTTTTGTTTGAAAAACTTTTCTCTAAAATGCATAGATTCAGAGAAAAACGCATTTCAAAAACTTTTTGAGTTTTTAAGAAATCTATGGGAGCGCGGATGTTAAAAATCTGGAGTTAAGCTTCCCTCATCACCCCTAACGCATGAACAAAATATCAATCGGTAGGTAAGGATTTTCAAATACAGCTTATTTTGATGACAAATTGCCTGTACTACGGACCTTTCCTTTCAAAGGAATTCCATACCGACCACCTTTCAAAGGGAACCTTTCATCTGGAGGTCCCGGGTACGAATCCCGGTCAGGCATAACATTTTACACACGCTACAAATCATACATCTCATCCTCTGAAGCAATATCTAACGGTGGTCCCGAAGGTTAAACAAACTGAAAAAAAAATTATGGTATGCTTCTGTATTGCTTTTTTTGCTCTTTTTATTTCTTCAGAGCTCAAACATCTTCAAGCATATGCGGCAATCATTCCTGAAGAAGAAAGGCTCGATCTCCGTGGCGAATGTAACCATTTCGCCACGGAGATCGATAATTTTTAATTCTTTTATCATATATGATCAGTTTTAAAATTTCTGACATTTTAATTTTATTACGCACAGTAGCGGCTCGTAGCTAAAATTAGTGGGCGTGCTGCTCCAGAAATTTTTTTCTGGGCCTTTACAAGGCAATGGTGAAATTTTTCTGTAAAATAAAAGAACTGAAGCAAAAAATAAATAAAATAAAATAGCTAGAAGCAGGATAATAATCTAATTCCACACTTATCACATTCAAGAATATGGTACTACTTTTTTTTAAGCACATTGTATTTAAAAACCGTATTCGGTTTAACCGAATAAATAATAAAATGTCAATACAGATTATATTTTTTAGTATTATTATATAATAACTTAATAAAATGTTCACTTAAAAACACTATAGTCCAACGGTGCTTAATTTAAATTTCTACATAATACATAATTAGTTTTTACTAATTACTATCTCTTTTGCCCATACAGCGTGTTTTTGGACAGATCTGGCAATTAAAGAGCCGTTGATTTCCGCCATATTTTGATCACTACTGAATAAACAACTAAACTACTTTCATATTCCTTCTACCGACTTAACTAGAAAAGAGAACAAACAAGGAACGTTTCATACCCACGCGGAGTATAAAAAAAAAACTACCTTCCACCAGCACACCAGGGTTCGGCACTGCAAGAGTGATAGTTCTCTCGTTCCCTCGTAGCCTCGCGTGCAGCTTCCTATGTACGCATGCGCACAACAGCCAAACACCATGCCGCTGGAACTGTGAAGCGCACAGTTTCATACAAAAATTTTTGTATCTTTTTCATAAACTAAGGGATGGGTACTGACATTAAGTTTAAGGATTATATATTGTATAAGTATAAAGAAAGGATTAAAGGAAAAAGGATTCATTATATTAAATGGTATCGTAATATCAAGTGGAAATAGGGGGTACTGCAGTTCCACAGTGCGTGTACGCAAGCCGCCACTGATTACTGGGTAAAACTAGGGTATAACTTTCGGTCGAATAGTGGGAGTAAGGGATAAAATTAATTTTCTTTACATTTTGAAGTATGAGTATGAAAATACTATTCACGGAAATTATGATTTTTTTTTTTTGTTAGGCCTATGTATATATTTTGTAGTAAGAAAATCTCCAAAATTACTAACTGAATATCATTGATATTTATATATACTGTAGTAATATATTTAATGTTATGCTTGGGAAAATTTTATGAAGATTTATTGAGTCGTTCTTGAGTTACGTTCAATTTAAGGTCAAAAAGTTTTGAGTGGGGAATGTTAGAAGCATGTTTCGTTATGATGCTGCAAGTTGGAACGTTGAAATTTGCTTCATATGAATTAATAATATTGTTCGGCGTATTCAAATAAATTTACGTACTTTTAGATTCATGATAACTACCCGACGGGTTGGTCTAGTGGTGAACGCGTCTTCGCAAATCAGCTGATTTCGAATTCGAGAATTCCAGCGTTCAAATCCTAGTAAAGGCAGCTACTTTTATACGAATTTGAATACTAGATCGTTAATTCTTTGGTGGTTAGGTTTCAATTAACCACACATCTAAGAAATGGTCTATACTGTACAAGACTACACTCCACTTACACTCATACATATCATCCTCTGAAGTAATACCTGACGGTGATTCCTGGAGGCTTAACAGGTAAAAAAAAAGGTTCATGATAACCGGGTATATGTTTGAGCGTGGTAAAAGGAAACAAAATAAAATAACGAAAAGTATAATAATAAATTACATGAAATCATGTCAGGAATAGGTAAATATGTTACTCCATGGATAAAAAAGGAATTATCATTCACTGGGCTGGGTAAGCCAAAGAGAAACCATAGTAAATAAAACCATCATCAGAGTAGATAAGAATGTAGAAATTAGTATATAGCTTATGGCTAAAATTAATAATGCAATTTCCTAATTATATAAAAATTTCAGGCTGTTCGATAATGTAAGCCCATTTTCTATTTATGTTTTACTACTAGTCCGATGTTTTTTTATCAAAAGGGATTAGTTGACTGAAAGGAATATTTCAAGTTTTACATAACACAAATCACAGATTTAAATCGCGTAAATTATTACGACTGGTTCATTCTACAAGTTTTAGTTAAAACAGGTTTTGCCGTTTATCTATAATCTCATACAAACAGGTACAAATCGATTTAATGTTCTAAATTGATAAGTAAACATTGAAATGAGTTACATGCCAATCAGTTACTAATAATACTCTCTAGAAAAACTTACATTGTCATCCTTAGAAATTTAATAATAAAAAAATTCTAATTAATTTTTTACATCTCATAAACAGTTAAAATCTTTTATTAATATAAATTTTATATTTTTACTCTCCTGGGCATCATAGTTTTAGAGTTATGCTGCAAGAAGGAAAGTATTATAATCAATCAAAAAATGGGGGATGGGTTTTTTTATTTCTCAATGTTTCATGATTCAGGGATCCCAAAAAAAACAAAAAAAGGGGTTAATATTCGTACTTTATTATATATTTACCTTTGTTAGTGTGTTTTAAAACTTAATAACTTTTGTCTGATAAATCGATTTGAGGTAATTTGTTGATAAAATTTTGGAGTCAATATAACCCCTGGTTATATTGACTCCAGAGGTTTAATGGTAGGAGTTTCTTTAGCGTTAATTTTGTCAAGATTTTTTAAACATAACCGTACTTTATATTAAATTCAACATGTATATGCATGCTTAACCAGTAAAAAAAATTGTCCCAAGATTCTTCCTCTTTCCCAATTATCTAAAAGAGTTGCCTTTTTATTTATTTATAATTTTTTTTTAGGATTTTGAGGTCACAGTAGACGACTTTAGTCAACTCTGGTTCAACTTTTCTTTTTCTTTTTTTTCTTGATTACTTCCCAATAATCCTTCATTCTGTCAGCTCTTGCTTTTTTGAGTTCTTCTGAACGAACCCTTGTTGTTATTTTATTTTCTTATAATTTTAAATTTGGTATTTGCTTCTTTTAGTATTTTTATATTGTCAGTTTTGTTTCGTAAATTTTCTATTGTGATTTCTAGTTGTTGCATATCTTGTTTAATTTCGGTTATCTGGGTCAGTGTTTTGGACATTTTCCAGTATTTCTCGACCAGTTTCCTTACAAGCCTATTCGGTTCTGTTCTTATTATATGTCCAGAGAAGAAGATGCTTTTTCTTTCTAAAGTAGTCTAGAGCAGGTTCTACGTCTTTATGTACCTCTTGGTTTAGTATGAGTCACCATTCTCCCCATCAGTAAGTCGTCCTTTATTTATGCATGTTCTTAGAATGAATTCTTCTTTCTCTTCTTTGCATCTCTGTTAAGTAGGAAATTTTGGATTTTATTTTGAAGAATGTTTCGCTTTCATATTGTTATCTTTTTATTTATTGCATATTTTTTACCAATTTTTTTTTAATGTCATTGGAATACTACTATGCCTTACAGATTCCAATGACCCCAAAAAAAAAACAAATACTTGGTGAGCGATATTTTGGCGGGGGGAGAGCTGATCAAATATATAGATTTTTTTAAATCTTTTAGAACAGTTTTGTTTTATTTTTTTATATCATTATTTTTCCACTGTATAAGAATAAATAACCAGGAAAATATAACGACTTTGTTAGCAGCTTTTTTTTTTTACAAATCGTAACTTTGAATTACAGCTTCTCTTAGAAAAAAAAAAACAAAATAAAAGACTTAGGAAAAATTTCGGAACAAAGTACGTATGTTGGCTTGCATTTGGATAATTTTTTCCAGATTACCTTAAAATTAAAATATGAAATTTATCTCAATATATGTATGAGGAATTGATGCTATAAAATTTTAAACTTCATCAGATACGAAGTTGAAGTATTTACCGCGATTTTAAAACTTCAAATTTTTGTTGTGTTTATTGTAGAATTTTTAAATTCGGTAAAATTGAAGTAAAAGTTGTTTATAGCACTGAAATTTTAAGTCGCAGCGGACTTAGGGTGGAAATATAATTAGCTTAATTGTTTTAAATTTTTTGTTATTTATTTCCCAAATGGATATCTGAAAAATAAATATTCGTCTACTTAAGTTCTTTAATTTAAAAAAAATTATGATCCCAATCCGACAAAGGGATAACCAAATTATATTTTTTTTTAATTTTGCTTAATATTAAAAAAAACAAAAAAAAACACGGGTTAATTGTTAAGCACTATGTTGGGATAAAATTTCTTTTAACAAAATCTTAATTTTGTTAAGATTTACCCTACTACATTGGGGTAAATCATCATTACAGTGGGTAATACGTTACCTACTTAGATCGTGGATACCGTGTTCTTTGATGGTTGGGTTTCAATTAACCACACATCTCAGGAATGGTCGACCTGACAACGTACAAGACTACACTTCATTTACATCATACTTACTCATCCTCTCAAGTAATACCTTATGGTCGTTTCGGAGGCTAAAAAGAAAAAAAGAGAGAGAGAGACGGAGAGAGAGAGAGAAAGAGAGAATACTACCCAATTTCAAATTTTGTTCGATTTTCTGTAGTATTATTAAAAAGAAAAAATAACAAATTATATTAAAGCTCAAAATATAATTAAAATATTATTTGTTAGGAAATTATGCAACAGGATATTAATTTTAAGGATACTGGAATCCTATCAGGCAAAAGGGATGAAACCTGGACTCACCTAATATTCTGTTAACCTATTAATCTATTCTAAAATATATTCATGTTTTAATATTTGTCGGTTAAGTTGTTAATTTTTTATATATATGTTGAAATTTGGGTCTATATATAATATATATGGGTCTCTCTCTCTCAAAGAGAGACAGAGCGAGCCAAATTGCAACTTTTTTGGTGAACGATTATTTGAAATATGAGACAAAAACTGATCAGAAATAATGTGGAATATTCTCCACCAATATTTTCCAGTTAGCTTAAGATTAGGGAATTTTTAAAAAATTAATATGTACTATCTTTTTAATAAAGGTCAATTTTATACAACGATTATACAAAAAAAAAAGAAAAATTAAGAATAGCCAAAACTACCATGCCCCATTTTTTTAATTTTGTCTAAAATTTAATACCATCTGAACCTCCACATATAGAAATTTCGCGAGTCATTTTTTGAAAAAAATTATGTGAGCCAATTCGGAAATATTAATCAAAATAGAGGCCCAACACATGTACGTACTAAATTCTTAATCGAAATTTCTATATATTTTGAATTAAGGATATCTTAGAACATTTAAATTTGCAAAAAAATTCCCAATATCGAAAATTTTGTTAGACCGCTATACTATCTCTTTATAGCTATGCTGCTGCAACAGAAATAGAAAATCTGAGAAGTAATTTTTCGATTAGTTTTTTATTTTTATTACATAACTAACCGGTCGGGGCTCTACCTCCTAAATTCCTGAGGCCAAGGTCGGTCCAGATGACCCGGGAGCCAATCCAGGGGCTTCCTGGAACTACCCCAGAAAACCACCTTCTGGAGCCCGATGGGAGTCTACCCAAGGATCGGAGAGCTTGCTTCCCTCTCCATTCTCGTTTAGCCAAGGGCTCCGCCCCCTGAATCCCTGCAGGTTTTATTAGCCTCTTGATTATGAAAATAATAATACTGATAAATAATAATCAAGCTTTACAGAAACTTGAGAAAGAAACTTAATTACAAACGACAGAATAAACTAAAAAACACATCTTTTACGATGAAAAATTCATAACTTATTTTCCGTTGCCGTAGTGATAGATATATATATATTAATGAAATAAAAGGATAATTATTATTTTTTTCTATATATATCTTTAATTCACAACTTCACTCCAAAGCTAGGGCCTCAGTCTATAGCTTAAAACCTTCCATGGAACAATACAAATGTACCCTGCAAAATTTAAAAATAATCGATCGCTTGGTATGAACAAACAAACAGACGAATTTTCGGCTTTATATATAAGATATAAATGACGGCAAAGTATTGGATCTACTATTAAAAAAAAATAAAGTAAGAATAGTGTGCTAAACATACACATACGCGCGCGCACACACACACAAAACAATACTTATAAAATCATACGATGTTCTTAAACGCATTGTAATATAATCAGCATTTCTTCTCCTTTTACTTTTCTTAAGAGATCCATAATTCACAAAGGAAATAGGATAAAACGACAACAAAAGAGAAATCTATGCATAAAATCCAACTGTTCTCTTCAAATGAAATTCAGAAGAAGGCTTGTATAATTCAATTGCATGTATGATTTTAATTGTTTAAAAAAAAAGCTAAGGGTTTTTTTATTATTATTATTATGTAGGGTTTAGAAAGCAGGACTTTTATTGTAGTATATGTTTATGTAAGGTTATACTTCGTGAGGAAGATTAGAAGAAAAGGGTTTATTTAACAAAGAAGTACACACAACAATAAGAAGATGTTGAAAATGAATAACAAAGAAAAAAAGAGGATAAAGATATCAGGTGAATGAATGTTAAAGAAACTAAGAGTACGTGGGAACAGGATATTGAAGTGTAGTAGCTGAAAATAAAAAAAATAAAAAAAATTACTGAACACAATGGGTTCAATAATACAACAAACGCATTCATATCATTGTAATAAATCAATCAAATGTTTTTTTTAACTGCATTAAAAAAATCTATAAATATATATATATATATATATATATATATATATATAAAAGAATGTATAAAAGATGCCTTCATACAAGTAATTTATCCTATATATAAAATAACAACGCGTCCTGAGTGACTGATTCATCGACACACATCTAAATTAGCTTAACCTACCAAATGCATTTTGGAGAGCACATTGTTTTTATCTATCTTAACTAGAATTCTATACAGAAGAATTGAGAGGAGAGTGGAGGAAGTGTTAGGAGAAGATCAATTTGGTTTCAGGAAAAGTATAGGGACAAGGGAAGCAATTTTAGGCCTCAGATTAATAGTAGAAGGAAGATTAAAGAAAAACAAACCAACATACTTGGCGTTTATAGACCTAGAAAAGGCATTCGATAACATAGACTGGAATAAAATGTTCAGCATTTAAAAAAAATTAGGGTTCAAATACAGAGGTAGAAGAACAATTGCTAACATGTACAGGAACCAAACAGCAAGAGTAACAATTGAAGAACATAAGAAAGAAGCCGTAATAACAAAGGGAGTCCGACAAGGATGTTCCCTATATCTCCGTTACTTTTTAATCTTTACATGGAACTAGCAGTTAATGATGTTAAAGAACAATTTAGATTCGGAGTAACAGTACACGGTGAAAAGATAAAGATGCTACGATTTGCTGATGATATAGTAATTCTAGCCGAGAGTAAAAAGATTTAGAAGAAACAATGAACGGCATAGATGAAGTCCTACGCAAGAACTATCGCATGAAAATAAACAAGAACAAAACAAAAGTAATGAAATTTAGTAGAAATAACAAAGATGGACCACTGAATGTGAAAATAGGAGGAGAAAAGATTATGGAGGTAGAAGAATTTTGTTATTTGGGAAATAGAATTACTAAAGATGGACGAAGCAGGAGCGATATAAAATGCCGAATAGCACAAGCTAAACGAGCCTTCAGTAAGAAATATAATTTGTTTACATCAAAAATTAATTTAAATGTCAGGAAAAGATTTTTGAAAGTGTATGTTTGGAGGGTCGCTTTATATGGAAGTGAAACTTGGACGATCGGAGTATCTGAGAAGAAAAGATTAGAAGCTTTTGAAATGCGGTGCTATAGGAGAATGTTAAAAATCAGATGGGTGGATAAAGTGACAAATGAAGAGGTATTGCGGCAAATAGATGAAGAAAGAAGCATTTGGAAAAATATAGTTAAAAGAAGAGACAGACTTATAGGCCACATACTAAGGCATCCTGGAATAGTCGCTTTAATATTGGAAGGACAGGTAGAAGGGAAAAATTGTGTAAGCAGGCCACGTTTGGAATATGTAAAACAAATTGTTAGAGATGTAGGATGTAGAGGGTATACTGAAATGAAACGACTAGCACTAGATAGGGAATCTTGGAGAGCTGCATCAAACCAGTCAAATGACTGGGGGTTGATTTTTAAAACTTAATTTAATTTTTTTATTTAAAAAAATAAATATATTTATTTTTTTGGGGGGGAGAGGTTATATAGATATACTTTTTCAGGTAATAAATTTCTTTTAATAGATTTTTCTTTATAATGCCTTTGAAGAATATCAAAATTGCTATTTTCACGATATCCTCCATCCCCTTTCTTTTTTTATGTCTCTCTACGATTTTTCTGAACCAAAACCGAAAGGTTCAAAGAAAAATCGAAGAGAGACATACAAAAAAAAAAGAAGAAATTAAGCTAAAGTCATAAGCTTTTAAACGATTTTATTGCCGATTTACTGAAAAAATTTCGTTTCCCACATGCACTCGATCAAACACGAAAAAAAATTTTCAAATTTTTAAAACTTTTCTTCTCGCTGATTTTTTTTTAATTTGATGATTTTTGAAATCTGAAGTATACTGTTAAAAAATAGAGTATTCAAGCGTTCGTTATCTTTTTTATTTGTGTCTCTATGTCTCTTGGTTGCAAAGTTAAAGTAGTTTGAGTACAATAAATTTTTATCATAAAATATAGTGTCGTTTTAATTTTTTGAACTACTGTAGTAGGTATTTAATTTTAGTTTGAAATATCAGAAAAACATAACTTTTGCCTTTTTTTAATTAGCTTCTTAGACTACCTGAACGACCCCGATTTTCTGTGGGCCATCTACCGCCCAGCGCTCTCAAGTGGACTTTGAGAATGGATTAAATGAACTATTGGTACCCTAAAACCTAAAGATTTGCAAAAAAAACCGATATCTCATTTTTGACATGACCGTCACTCGTTCCTCTTTAATATAGATAATCTATAGATAATTTTTGCAAAACATTTTTATTTTTTAATTGTTAATAAATGTGGGTAAGAAAAATATGACCTTAATTAGTTAAAATCTCGAGATAATAAGGGTGATCTTATTCAGTAGACCCTCTTGACCTTTTAAAATGAAAATTTAATGACATTAATGCACCATATATAGAAGTAATCTTACTAAATTCCTCTTTTATATAAATAATCTCCGGAAAAGTAAAATGATTTTTAAATCGAGAATAAAGAAATAATATTTTTTTAAAGGTATAATAAATACTGGAAACAATTTCAATTGCCTATTTAATAAGAGAAAAATATTATACTTTGTTAAACATTACAAACTTGAATTAAATAAGAACCCAGAATCTTACACATGAAGGCTGAGAAGATACCACTTTGTTATGGAGTTCCATGGGATGTATTAAAGAAATTAATCACTTTTTATATTTACCACAAGAAAAATCTTTTACAAATAATAAAAGTAAGTAGATAAAATGGAATAAAACGAAAATTATGTTGGCTTTATAACATAGGAAAAGCAGAAAACGTCATTGAAAAATAAGAGATATTATATAATATTAATACCTTTTAGCTGGTAAAAATGTGTATGTATTCTTTTATATAATACTCCTATTTCAAGTCTCTTTTTGATGTTGGAGAACTACGTAAAATTTTGGTATCGCTATTATTAACATTATCATCGTCGTCGTCATATCAATATAACCTTTGATATCTGTATAATAGGTTGTTTATCAAAGGAATAAAATGTACAAATCGATAAAAAAGAAAAGAAAATTCATCGGCTGATGGAACTGAAATAACATTACATGTCTATGATCTATAAGTCAAAAATCATACAAAAAGAAAAGAAAGAAAAGAAAAATCATCTAAAGATAGACGCTTTTATAGTTTTTCTTTGTGTTTTTTAAATAAAAGATATTTATAAAATAAAAAAGTTCATTATTTAATGTAACGTTAAAGAAATATACCATTAAATTTATGTTTATTATTAAAACGATTAGGATTTTAAAAATTAAAAAACAAATTGTTGCAGTCCATTTAAATTACGACAAAACATCTATTTAAAAATTAAATATTAATTTTTTTTAAAACACAGTTAAATTGTAACTTTTTTTTAATCTCATTACAATATAAAGTGACAATGTTATTTTAATTTCTTCCTTGATAACCATTCTATTAACTATTGAACAAATCATTACAAAATTTTAACAGTAGCCTTCATACGATTTCCAAAACGTTAACCACAGTTAAAAACTCACACTATAATTCATAAATAAATGATCTAGAACTTCTTTTACTAAATGTTTCTTATTTATTGTTCCTATTTCTTTATTCTCTATTTTTGTTCTTTATGATTTTTGTTGTTTTATATAATACTACATGATAGTGTTACCGTAATCGCTAATGACTATAATTGTTGATGCGACTATAAAAAAAAATTAATGTCATTTTGAACAAAAGATAAATCTGTATTATTATAATCATAATATACATAAAAACAAATTCGTTTGTTAATAAAATTATTTCCATATTTAAAAAACCTTTTTTGTTTAAAGAATACTGAATTTCGATATCAATATATTGACTTCTTCAGAAATTTATATGCGTTTTACTAAATTTAAGGATGATTTCTACGGCATACGTCTTCAAAAAGTAATTTTGAAATTTTGCGGGTTGTATTTGTCCGATTCTCGGGATTTTTTCGTTGTTATATTGGTAAACATGTCTGAAAAGTATCGTGTACATTTTTACCCATATTGAATTTTTAGTCTGTTGTCAACTGTCAAAATGATAACACGTGTTTTGGTACGATGGGCGATTTTTTATTTGAATAAATAATGGATCAGAGACTTAAATTTTACTATAAAAATAGAATAAAGTGTAGTAATGTTTTAAAAATGTTAAATATTGCTTTTGGCGAGTGTTCTATGAGGAAAGAAAAAGTTTTAGGAGTGGTATAAGCTTTTCCAAGAAGGTGGTAAAGACGTAGAAGATGACAAGCGTTCCGGGTGCCCCAGCAGATCAACAACCGATGAAAACGTGGAAAAAGTGAAAGAAATTATTATGAATGATCGCCGAATACAATCAGAGAAGTCGCTGATGATGTTGGGATAGCAATCGGCTCGTGTCATGAAATTTTTTCGGATGTTTTGGGTATGAAACGTTTGACAGAAAAATTTGTTCCAAAAATATGGAATTTTGAACAAAAATAGCGGCGAATGAAAGTTCATCAGGAGTTGGTACATGAAGTCAAAACGATGTAGAACTACTAAAACGTGTCATAACAGGGGATGAAACATGGGTTTACGTATATGATGTCGAAATTAAGGCTGTTGGAGGCATTCTGGATCACCAAGAACGAAAAAAGCTCGACAAGTACGATCAAATTTGAAGGTTATACTCACCGTGTTATTCGATTTTAACGACATACATGAGTTTTTGCCACAAGCTCAAAGAACAATAAAGAGTATTACCTACAAGTTCAACGCCGTTTGCGTGAAGAAATCCGAAAAAAACGCTCGGATTTGTGGTGAAACAATTCATGGCTTATGCACCATGCTAATGCGCCTGCTGATACTTAATTGCTTGTTGGTCAAAGTTTTAGCCAAAAACAACACTGCAATGTTACCCCAGTCGCCATATTCGCCAGACATGACCCGGTGGGACATTTTTCTATTCATAAAAATAAAGAGAACCTTAAAGGGTTGTCGGTTAACAAGCGTTAAAAGCGAGATTAAAAACGAATCGCTGAAAGAGCTAAACACTATACCAAAAATCGTGTTCTAGAAGTGTTTCGGGGATAGAAAAAAGCGCTGGCATAAGTGTTTAATATCTAGCGGGGACTATTTTGAAGGAGATAACATTAATATAGATGAATAAACAAAATTCTTTTCAAAAAACAAAACTTCTCGTTACTTTTTCAATACACCGTATACTAAAATTATAAGTTGATTTTTAATTATGTTGTAATGCAGGCGTGGTCAAAGGTATTTCCTTTCGGGCCGAATTGGAAAGAAAACCTTTTACACGGGCCGAACGAAATATTAAAATTAAAAAAAGGTAAATACAAAAACGATTCATTTAAGTAAACAAAATTTGTGGTACTTTTATTTAGATTCATTAAAGAAAATGTTTGTTCACAAATATAAGTTGAAATTTCCCTATTTTCCATTATTCAATTGCTTATAAAAAAAGCTAATACCGGAAAATTTTTCGCGGGCTACATAAATTCATTACGCAAGCCGGATCCGTCTCTGTATGTTGGCCATGCCTGTTGTAACGTAACAGTTAACTTTCCAATCTGTAATGGTACCAGTCTACAAATCAGATCTATGCGTAACAATATCATTGAAACAATAATTCTTACTGGGTCAGCAGCGACAGGAGAAATTTCATTTCTTCCTCGAATTCGTGTGATTCCTACAGATCTATAAACGTTATCCGGTTAATAGCAACGCCAAACTTTTAATCACATCATAATGGATCTCCGTTCAGAGTATTGCTTCCAAGGCTAATTATATATAGAATTTTCCAGAACTGGAAATTCTAACGACCAAATAATTTTGATACCAATGAATGACAAAATAAAAAATATAATTAACCCAGAAATTTTATTATTCTTTTCTTTTATCATGTTTTATAAAATGTTAATTTACAGAAATGGTTTTATTCATTCAAATTAATCTATTTTATTCGGTAAATTATGAATACCGGTAATTTAGAGAGTAACAGCTCATACATAAATATTAAAAAAAACTTAAAAAATTTGTTTAAGTTCTATATGCATATCCAGGGAGAAGCCACGGTGGAGTATGCTAGTAAAAATAAAAAAAAATGTCAGTTTTTAATTACAATGCACTCTTCTCTTGTTGGGATTCTTTTTAACTACATGTAAAATTTGTATTTTAATGCGGTAAAAACAAAACTTGAAATTACTTTCCTTAGAAATTAAAAAAAAATATATATTATTTCAATTGTAATCACATTCTTTTTAACAAAATTATTATTATTTATTAGCTGAAAATTCATTTAAAAATAATGCAATTAGTAACAACTTTGATAGAAAACGTTTCTAAATAATCAATAACGGAATTCGTTGTTCAAACTTCCAGGGAGAGCAGTAGCGGTTCGCGTATAGGCACTGTAGAACTGCAGCACCCCCTACTTCCAGTTGATATAATCGTTAACATTTAATATAATGAATCCTTTTTAATTTAATTCTTTCTTTACACTTGTACAATATATAATCCTTAAACTAAATATCAGTAATCATCCCCCAGTTTATAAAAAAAGATACAGAAATCTTTGTACGGAACTGTGCGCATCACAGTTCCACAGGGTTTGGTATTTGGCTGTTATGCGCATGTGTACATAGGAAGCTGCACGCGAGGCGGAGAGAGAGCATTGACGCTCCCGCAGTGCCGAACCTGGTGTGCTGGTGGAAGGTAGTTTTTTTTTATTCTGCGTGTGTATGGAATGTTTCTTGTTCGTTCCCTTTTCTAGTTTAATCGGTGGAAAGAATATGAAAGCTGTTTAGTTGTTTTTTTAGTAGCGATCAGAAGGTGACGGGAAGCAAGTTCACTTTCATTGTCAAAATCTATCCAAAAACAAGCTGGAAGGGTGAAAGAGAAGGTAATTAGTAAAAATTAATTATGTATTTGTTTCTGTGTACATAGAAATTTAAATTACGCACGGTTGGACTATTTTAAGCGAACATTTTATTAAGTTATTATCAAATAATAATAAAAAAAAATAATTATCTGTATTGACGTTTTATTATATATTCGATTAAACCGAATACGGTTTTTAAGCACAATGTGCTTAAAAACCGTGTACTGTATTCTTGAACGTGATAAAGTGCAGAATTATTGTACTTCCAGCTATTCTATTTGATTCTTTTTTTTTCGGTTCTTTTATTTTACAGAAAACTTTAACCATGACCTTGAAAAGAGCCAGAAAAAAATTTTCTGGGCAGCACCCTCACTAATTTTAACTACGAGCCGTCGATGAGGGAGAGCTTTTTGTGACTTATAAGTCGGGAATATGTTAACAGTAAAATATTTCTATTGAAAAATAATAAATAAAAAAATAAAAAATTAAAAAGGGTTTGACTGAAAACTTTGACTGATTTGATGCAGCTCTTCAAGATTCCCTCCCTATCTAGTGCTAATCGTTTCATTTTGGTATACCCTCTACATCCTACATCCCTAACAATTTCTTTTACATATCCCAAACGTTACGTTCCTGCACAATTTTTCCTTCTATCTGATCCTCTAATATTAAAACGACTATTCCAGGATGCCTTAATATGTGGCCTATAAGTCTGTCTCTTCTTTTAACTATATTTTTCCAAATGCTTCTTTCTTTATCTATTTGCCGAAACACCTTTTCATTTGTCACTTTATCCACTCTTATGATTTTTAATATTCTCCTATAGCACCACATTTCAAAACTTCTAATCTTTTCTTCTTCGGTACTCCGATCGTCTAAATTTCACTTCCATATAAAGCTACGCACCAAACATATAATTTCAAAAATGATTTCCGGATGTTTAAATTAATTATTGATGTAAAAAATTATATTTCTGATTGAAGGTTCGTTTCGCCCGTGCTATACGGCATTTTATATAGCTCCTGCTTCGTCCATCTTTAGTAATTCTACTTCCCAAATAACAAAATTCTTCTACCTCCGTAATGTTTCTCCTCCTATTTTCACATTCAGTGGTCCATCTTTGTTATTTCTAATACATTTCATTACTTTCGTTTTGTCCTTGTTTATTTTCATGCGATAGTTCTTGCGTAGGACTTCATTTATGACATTCATTGTTTCTTCTAAATCCTTTTTACTCTCAGCTATAATTACTATATCATCAGTAAATCGTAGCATCTTTATCTTTTCACCTTGTACTGTTACTCCGAATCTAAATTGTTCTTTAACATCATTAACTGCTAGTTCCATGTAAAGATTAAAAAGTAACGGGGATAGGGAACATCCTTGTCGGACTCCCTTTCTTATTACGGCTTCTTTCTTATGTTCTTCAATTATTACTGTTGCTGTTTGGTTCCTGTACATGTTAGCATTTGTTCTTCTATCTCTGTATTTGAACCCTAATTTTTATTAAATGCTGAACATTTTATTCCAGTCTACGTTATCGAATGCCTTTTCTAGGTCTATAAATGCCAAGTTTGTTGGTTTGTTTTTCTTTAATCTTCCTTCTACTATTAATCTGAGGCCTAAAATTGCTTCCCTTGTCCCTATACTTTTCCTGAAACCAAATTGGTCTACTCCTAACACTTCTTCCACTCTCCTCTCAATTATTCTGTATAGAATTCTAGTTAAAATTTTTAATACATGACTAGTTAAAACTAATTGTTCTGTATTCTTCACAGTAAAAAATTATTATCTTTGTATTTAAAAATACAAAGATTTTTAATTAAAATAGAAGAAATTAAAAAATAGTTTTAATAATTAGCGTTAATTTTTGAAAATATTACTATTTTTGTTCGTAGAAAACCTTCTTTCCGAAATCTCTTTAAATATTTTATTAATTAATTTCCAATTTTGTAAGATCCAGTAATCTCTATTTCTGTTACGGTAAGTCTTTCTTAACTTTATTACAATAAACCTTTTATTTTTTCTTTGTAGATAAAAGAGAAGAATTATCTTTGGAATCATATAACCGTACTATTATTAAAATGTCATTTATGAGAACGAATCTCATGCATTCTATTTGTATCTCTTTAAATTTCTGATGTAGCATTTTGTAGGCTTGAAGTTGATTAAGTGTTCTATTTTTTATAGGAACAAAATTATTCTTTAAAACTTTCCTTTCTTTCTAGAAATAAAATTTCAGGTTTTTCCGAGCTTTTAAAAATAGGAAATAATTGAGAAAAAATTACAGAAATTTTGATAAGGAGGTGTTCTACGAGAAAAAATTCCAAAAGAAAGAAAAGAAGCAATATGGGAAAAGAAAAAGCAAATGGAAGGCTTTAAAAGTACTGGCAGGAATAGAAGAAGAGAAACGTTAAAAAAACGTTGTCCATAATTGGCCTAAATTTAAAAAAAATTATCGATCTAATAAATAACAACATTTAATTTTTAAATACTCTTCCTAATATTAAATTTAAAAAAATTATCTTGGTATATGAATATTTGATTTTATTCTTTCACCAATCATCTTAATTCGCTTGTGTGATAAAATATACAACTATAAGTTGTAACAGATGTTTTTTTTTTCTTTTACACAAAATGTGTTACCAAATCCATTTTAACTAGCTATACCACAACAGTTACGAGGTACTACAGTATTTAAAATAATACGTGAGTCGCACCCCTTTATTTTTAATAGACCGTATAAATAACTTAAAGAAAAAAAATTAACCAAAAAAAAACGAAAGGGATGAAAAAACGTTGAAATGAAAGGGGATGATGAAACTGAAACGAGGCGTTTCTTTTGACACCAAAAGTATGTTACAAGAGGAATCGTGAAAAAAGAAACAAGGGGTGATAAAGATAAAAGTATAGAGTAAAGAGTAAAACTGAATAAATATATCTAGTTGAATAAGAAGTTATTAGAAGGATGTAATACAGAAGGGGTGAAGAACCAAAAAAGTAAAAAAAGAAAGACAAGATATTTTTTTTAACATGTTGATAAAAAGTAAAAAAAAGAAAAAATACTGAATAGGTATTTATAGTTAGACTTGTACATAAGTAATTAATGTTAAGAATGAAAGTAAATCAAAGTATATTAATCGAGTGTATTAATTTTTAATCGATGAAAATACAAGCCGGGAAAGAACTGCATAATATTTCCCGACTTTTCTCTTGACGGCATTCTATTTTCAATACGTTATAGTGTTTTAAAAACAATTAGTTCATTATTTTCATATAAAATCGATAAAATCAATTACAAAACAATTTTTTTTGTCTTACAATTTATTTACGATCGGTTTTTATGTAAGGAACGAAAAGTAAATTGTATTACACAAAGAAAATGAGGGGTTCCAACCACACATTCAATAAAACGTACATACTCATAATGTCTATAAATACATATATAAAATTCATTCATGTAAGCACACTCGCATTGAATAAGACCACATAAGTAGAATAGTTCACACAGGATTAATTTTGAAAAAAAAAAACAAATTTATGACATCACTAAACAATAGAAAAAGACAAACAAGTACAGAATGATGCACGAAATGAACCCAACATTTCGTTTTGTTAAAAAAAATAATTACTTGAATCGTAATACAGAAAAGTAAAATACAACGTATTTACTATATACTTCGAAATTACGTTCTTCTTATCACGTGTTCAATATGACCACCATCACGACTAGTAACTTCTTCAACACGAATTACTATGTTCTTAATAACTCGACGACACATATCCTCCCCTCCGTTATCTCGTTGCATACCTCGACGATCAGCTCTCGGAGTCCCATCACTGTACAAAGATGTTTAAGGAAAATCTTTTCCTTTAGAAATCCCCAAAGAAAATAATCACACGGACTGTTCGTGGGCCAGTTCTATTTACGAGCAAAACGATTAAGAAATCGGTCTGAAATGACATTTGTATTAAAATTTTCATGCAGAAAGTCTAAAACAACATTAGCTGTGTATGGTTTTTTTTCTTTTTCTGTTTAGCCTCCGGAACCACCGTCTGACATTACTTCTAGGATAATATGTATGAGTGTAAATGAGGTGTAATCTTGTACAGTTTCAGGTCAACCATTTCTGAGATGTGTGGTTGAAACCTCACCACCAAAGAATATTAATATTCACGGTCTAGTACTCAAATCCGTATAAAACTAACTGTCTTTACTAAGATTTGGACCTTACAACTCTTGACTTCGAAATCAGAAGAATTGCGATGACGTGTTCACCACTAGACCAACCCGGGGGGGTTAACTATATGCGGTCTGGCTCCATCCTTTATAACTACTTGTTTTCTAATCGAAACACTTTTGCAAGAAGCTGAGGGACAAAAGTATTATGGTTCATGTTTAGATAACGTTCACTGTTCAAAAAAGAATGGCCCTATTACCCCATGATTTGAGATAGCGACCCACACCGTAATTCTTGGACGTTTTCATGAAGCACGTGTAGAATTTCGGAAGTATGAAAACGCATATTTTGTTTATTAACAACCTCGTCTAGGTGAAAATGTACCTCATCTGAAAACCAAAGATTGTTCAACAGTACATCTTGCTACGAAGCCCGTTCAGCGAATGCCATTCTTTGATGATTTTTAACCGTTAATTTAGGCAAAACGGTTATTTTTTATGTATACAAGTGCAAATCAATTTTTAAATTCATCTACCCTTTAACAGTTAATCCCCTAGACAATTATTTTAAAATTTTTAAATTTCATCTACTAAGGATTAGAACTTGGGAACTCCGGATGAAAGACCGAGACGCTCCCATTCTCATCACAGATGCTGGCTTGTCTAGGGGATTAACTGTTAAAGGGTAGATAAATTCACTGCACAGATTGCCTAGAAATCCCAAGTCGTGTTGCTGCTTTTCTTGTTGATTTTCTCGGGCTCCTCAGCAACGCTCTTCTGACAGCTTCAACATTCTGTAGAGAACGAACATCGGCAGGCCGTTCTTGCTTACTCTCAAATACTGAACCATCACTATTAAGTCTTTTGTAAATTCTACGTGCTGTTTTAATAAGTTGGATCTCTGGGTTGGAAAAAGGGAACGAAAACGTCTTTTTGTAAGCACAACACTTTTAGTTTCATGTAAAAACAAGACAGTCTTTACGCGCTGTACAACAGTCAGTCTTCTTCTGTCAGCCAACTTGGCACTAACACAAACAGCGCATTTTAAAAGAGAAGAAACTAATATTCATGAATTTCTGTCACTTCAACCTAAAAAGTTCATTAACCTAAACAATTATTGCCATAACAAATATTATATCATTTCCTGCGCCACCCTGTAATAGCATAACAAGCTCATGAACATAAATGGAAAGAGGCTAGACTTCTCATCAAGGTATAGAAAGACACTTATCATATAAGTGATCCTTAAGTTGAACCAAATTAAGGATCACTCAGATTCCCACCAATTCCAGCACATATAGGCGTTTCAGTCACCGAACATCCTCGCTGTTGTCTAGGAGATTTTTTCTGCTCTACGGGATCACCATTAAGTATTACTTTAGAAGATGAGATGAAATGACAGTTCTGTAGCGTGTGAAACTGCCATACCTGACCGGGATTAGAACTTGGGAACTCCGGATGAAAGACTAAGACGTTTGCGCCACAGATGCCGGCTTGTCTAGGGGATTAACTGTTAAAAAGGTTCAGTTGATTATCTTACAATTTGAACCGAATTGTTTGATCTTTTCTGGAATATAACATAATTTCAAAATACTTGTGTTTTTCTTTGTTCCGAATAACGGTGCCTCTGCAAAGAATTTCGCCAACTTATTCTTGAAATGTACTCGTATAATCTCAATTTACTCTTGTATGAGGTTCTTGTCGTACCTCGTAGCTGTATGCCATGCGTCCAAATCTGTTTTATAATCACCATGTATATTAATTCTTTGTTGGACAGCGACAACTGTTAATTCCTCCCTAACAATCAATAAAGCTTCTATCTCATATTTAACTGTTTCTTTTTTTATTTTATCTCTCACCTGGAACCACGTGAGAGATAACGAGATAGAAATCAATTTTTACAAGATATTTCTAAAGATTCTGGTGATATTTAATTAGGCGATAGAAAGTGCTAAATGTAGAAATATTTATTTCACGTAAAAATTGATATCACGTTGTACGATTTTCTTATAATTAAATATTTCAATTTCAAGCTTAAAATAAAATTTGTTTTATGATACAAGCAGAAAATTAATAAGATATGAAGTGAGACCATAAAGACAAAAGAATGTCTTTATGGTCCTTCCTTCCTGTTTATCCTCCGGGAATTACCGTCAGGTATTACTTCAGAGGATGAATGAGGATTATATGTATGAGTGTAAGTGAAGTGTAGTCTTGTACAGTCTCAAGTCGACATTTCTGAGATATGTGGTTAATTGAATCCCAACCACCAAATAACACCGGTATTCATGATCTAGTACTCAAATCTGTATAAAAGCCTTTACTAGGACTTGAACGCTGGAACTCTCAACTTCCAAGTGAAGACGCGTTCACCACTAGACCAACTCGGTAGATTTTCTTTATGGTCCTATACTTAATTATTGTTTTGTAAAAGTTTGACAAAAACTTTAAACGGTCTGCTCCACACTGTATAATTATGATCGCATGCAAAAAAAAAAAAATACTTTTAGTTAATATTTTACTTAATGGTTAAACCGATTTAAAAATAATAGGTAAATTAAAAAAAATAATTATTTTGGATACAGTTCTACATTCTTGTTGGAACTTACAAAAATACTTATGTAGAGGACAACTTTTTCCAATTTCCATGAGTTTTTAATTTCAAACAATGCAACAAAAACTAAAAAAAAATAAAGTAATTCTATCCATGCCCAAATCCAGTTGATTCAAATTTCACAAATAATTGGCATCAATGCCCCATATATAGAGAAAAATAAACCAAATTTCAATTTTAATATTCAATCCGAAAATATTTGTCAAAATCAGGTAATAAATACATATTCCCTGTTTCACAAATAAATTTTTGTGCTCAGAAAAAGTCTGTACTTTTTTTTTTATCAAAATTGATTTCTGTCAAGATACATGCTTTAAGTTTATTAAATTTCATACGAACATCTCTTTTCATCCTTATTGTGGTTTTATCATATATATATATATATAAAATATCAGGAAAAAAGGGGATGAAAAAAAGGGTAGATCTATTTAAGAAAAAACTGGTATAACAAAAAAAATATCCCAAGGAAAGCTCAAAGCATTTTCACCATTGCGGATTTTCCTGCTATAAAATCTATTATTTTATCTAGAATTTTTCAGGAAATCAAAAAAATCTTACTCGGAATATGAAGAGAAAATTATCGATAAACGAATTACATTAAATATATGCCGCAAAAAAATTATCTTCCAGAAAAATATCATCTAAAAAAATTGTAAACGATTCCTAAAAGTACAACCTTTTCTTATCAAAGATAGTACGATTTGTGGTAATATAAAATGTTCTGGGTTAAAAATTTATTACTTCAATTATTTTTGAAACTTTATTACCATTGAGATTAAAGTTGTATAAAAAAACCGATTTTGGAATTAGATTTTATTCTATAAGTCAATTAAACCTTAAATAATTACCTAAACTTATCGCACGATTTTTGGTAATTACTAATTACCAATACGTTTAACCCTCTCTTGTTTTTGTTCTTTTCTTCAAAGTCTTCTAAGTAAGAAAAGTTAAAACTTTTCTTGAAAGGAGTAAAGTCGTAAAGCAAATAAGTAAAGATTAACGACTATTATGAATAAAGAAAATGAGGAAAGGAGAACTCGGTAACTTGTACAAAAGTACTCGCACGAAACTTTTGTACTTTTCAGTAATTTTACTGTCTAATTCTTGTCTTGTCTTTTACTAAGCTACGTTATTAATGGTTTCACAATGAAACGAACAGATATTGTTTAAGTTAACTCGTAATAAGATGAGTTTAAGTATAATAGAACGGGGTAGATGAGCGAGTCGAGTCACTACCGCATCGTTTTGAACAGGTAATGACTCGTACAAAATGAATTAGTGAACTAAACTCATAGTTAGAACGAACTAAACTTCAAACTAAGAATTTAATTGAACCAAAAATAAATAAGAAAACGAATGACGCATCGTTCATTAAGTCTTCAAAACTTAAAAGTACTACAATAAAATAAATAACCAAACGAAGCGTAGCAAAAATCATAAGAGTAAAGCGATATACAAGTGAATTTGGTGAAAAGAGAAAATTATAAAGAATGGGAATATTAATAAAGGAAGGAAAAATAATGGTTTAGATGAATGAATGAAGGTAAAAGGGAAAGGAAATAAACGCGTGTTGTTTAGATGAGGAAAAGGAGAATTAGTGGCGGGGAAGAAACCCCTCTAGTAGTCGAGTAAAAAAGGGGCGAAAAGAGAAGAAAAGTTGTACTAAATTCTCTTTCTTCCTACAACACTCAATCTTTTTCTGTCTCTTTCACAGCTGAACTCTAACAAAACCGTTTTGTTCACGTCCTATTCAATACATAATACAACTAACTGTCTGCTAACGAACCAACACACACACACACACACACACACACAAACATATGAAACTGCACTTGTTTTGTGTTGTTCTTAACTTGCGTAGTACAATACTACCCCTTGTATAATCTCCCTAACGGTGATGTCAGAGAGCAATTTCTGCTATTAGTCGTCAAGTAAGTAAATTCTTAGCTTAGAAGTTTTCCTGTAACATTAATTGACTAACATTATATATAGTATTATATTCATTATATTTTACAGAATTATTCTTCGATTGTGTATGAAATTTCATTTAATTATTGATTGGTTTATTTTATGAAAATATTTAATAAATATATATTTACAAAGGAAGGAAGTGATTATAAAGAAATTTTATTTACTTTATAATAAGAAATAATTAATTTAATAACTGAAATTGATGAAAAAATAAAATAAAATCGTTTTTAGTACAGTTTTGTAATTTATTAATTATTACATTTTTCTCCGGAGAATTTTAATTTTGTATATACTATAACAATGAAAAAATAGGGTATTTATAAATAAAATCATCTTCCAGCTACTTAAGAAGTCATGAAATGCTGAGAATTAAAAAAAAATGGAATAAACTTTTTATTCATATATAATATATATATACATATATATTAGCTTCTATTCGTTATTAATAACTACACAACATCTAGTTGTGCACTTTCCCTTTTGATTAGAATTCACTAAACCAAAATGTTGAAAAAAGCCCAAAATCCAAAAAAAATTGGATTTTGGAGTTTTTCTTAACTGCAGTAATAAGCCCTCATTAAGAGATTTTCAATGATATATCATAACCTGAACTTATTTTCATTGGTTCCAGAGTTTTAGGCAAACAAAATTTTAAGTAACGTAATATTTGGATCTTATAAGGGGAAAGCATATCGGTTCGAATCGGACTTCATCTCCTTTCTTTTACCTTTTTTTTTTTAATTTAAATATATTGATCTATTAATAATTATTAACCTCTTATTCTAAAAAAAAGATTTACTATAAATAATAATTTAATAATAACAATAAAAAAAACAAAATATCATAAGTTATTAATGAAATAAAATTTTATTTAAAAAGATATTTATATGTAATTTAATAGGCGTACAACGAAGTTATATGGTGTCCAATCAGATTTTTATTTTTACTTTTTATTTCCACGCAATATTTTTACAATAAATAAGAGAAATTAAACATTTTAATTTTTCTACTAAACGATGTTAGAAAATAAAAAGTAAAAGAAAATTATTTTTTAAAAAAATCGTTATTAATGTTAAAAATACTATTTTACATAGTTCAAAATAAGTTTTTTATAAATTAAAATTTTGTATATCAGTTTATTAATCAAGTATAGTTGTAACTAATACAGGTTATCTGACATAGATAAAAATTACTTTTATAAAATGTTCGACCAATCGCAAAAAGTAACAAATATATTATTAGTTAAGGCATTCCTAAGAAGATTGAGGAACTAAGTAGTTTCCTGTTGTTTTTTCACTTAACCGAAAATATTTTTGATTATCAGTATACGAAGCTTATTCAGCCTATTTTAATAGAGTGATAATTTATATAATAAACATCATTACTTTCAAGGAAAGAAAGATTAAGAAAGTGATACTTACATCTTAAATGAATTTCATATATATATATCAAAGTGCAGTGTTTTGTGAAATAAATAATTTTGATTGGACAAAAGGATGTTAAAATTACAATCTCAAAAAAAGTATTTTAAATTTCTTCGGAAGTAATAAAAAAAATAATAAATAAATAAAAATATATTTTCTCTTTCTTTTTTTTAATATCTTTAACAGTAAATGTGTAGTCTTGAACAAACTCTGGCCGACCATTCCTGAGACTTATCGTTAATTGAACTCCAACTACCAAACAACACCGGTATCTACGATCTAGTACCCGAATAAAAACAATTTTATTTGGCTATAACTCTGGAACCAGTAAAAATAAATACTACTTATGATACATCGTTGAAAAGCTCTCAATGAGGGCTTGATACTGCAGTGAAGAAAAGGTCCAAAATTCAACTTTTTAGTTTTTGGGCTTTTTTGGACACATTTGGTCCAGTTGATTGCAGTCAAAAGGGGAGGTTCACAACTAGATGTTACAACAGTCCTAAATCCAAAATCTCCTTTAATAGAATTTGACTTTGAAATCAACTGATTTATGATACTGTATTTTACCACTAGACTAACCCGGAGGGTTAAATATATTTTTAGTTTGATATTTTAAAATTATTAATTTTTTTAACAATATCCATTTTTTTATTGGTTAATCTTATAAAGTCTATATACAGAATGTACCATGAAATTCTTCCATCACTTTCATAACCTATTCTAGTCGAGAAAATAATGGAAATAATTCATATAAATCCTACAATTCTTCGTTTGTGATTTATGGCTAGTGAAAGATTTCGCTCGGTTTTTTGCTACCCCGGTAAAATGAGGTAATACGTAGATCATTAGGAGGCTAATTAAGGGACAGAATTAGCAATTTTTAACAGTAATTTCTTTTACCAATTTTTCACATCATGAAAAAAGAATTTCGGTTTTGTTTACAAGTACTTTTCCGACAAATGTAATAATGTAATTTTTCTAAATGAAATTAGAATTTTCTTCTTTTCATTGTTTTATTCAAGTTACTTTAAACCATTTTATTCATAATTAAATTCTCTACAAGTTTTGTTAATTCTATGTGTATATTACCCATTTAATAAAGTTATGGTAAGACAAACATAAAAAAATAGGAACTTTTAATCCCAATTTATTGGTTTTCACGTCAAATTTCTCAAAAAACTACTGTAAATACGATTTTGGGAATTATTTTAATCGATTTTTTACGTCAAATTCCGTAAGAAATTACTAATTTTGTCCCTTAATTAATGTCCTAAAATTTTCAGCTTCATTTCACCGGAGTAGCTGAATCCCGGTTACTCGCAATAATACAATACGTTATGAACGTCCCGGGAGAACTTGGTGACACACTCTATATATAGACTTTATAGAATATTCTGGATTAGTTTAATATAATGATTTACTCAAGACAAAAAATGTAATGTTAATTAAGGTTATTCTTTAGTAAAATTAACAATAATATTAATATGGTTAAAAGTTAATTTATAAATAAACAACGAACGCAAATTTTTAGTTATAATTTTTAAATTTTAATAATTTTTTTATTATAAAAACAATAATTATGAAATTTATATTTTAATATACTTAATTAGTCAGAATTAGTTTCTACTACTACTAGTAGTAGTAGTAGTAGAACTAGGTATCTGATGTAGCTTAATAGATTTGTATGAACAATAAAAAAAGCTTAAACAAATATAGGCAGAACTTTATACATTAAATTTATATACAAAATAAATAATTATTTATAAATACAATAAATGATATATTTAAATAATAATAATAATAATCAAAAATCTTAAAAAAACTGTAAAATATTTAAAAAATAAAAACAAACAGGATTACCACACATTAAAAAAGATTAAAATATAACTTACAATTTATAAGATGTACAAACAGCTTTCTTTTCCCCCACCAATAATTTGTTTTAACAAATGCCAGATATTAGCACCCTCTCCTAAAAACGTTTCTTACATTATAATACATAAATAATAAATAAAACAACCGAAAGAAGGCGGTACTTGTATCTATTAAAGGTGTTTATCTTACGATAAATATCTATGACCTGTGACGTATTCATTTTGCGTGTAAGTGTGCGTGTGTGTCTTTATATTTCTGTATGTATGTGTATTTTGTGCGGGCCACCTCATCTGATTACCCGACCTGTACCGATACAGCAGCGAAAGAGCGTGCAAAGAGCGAGCAAAGAGGTAGGGAGTATAGGACAGCTACTATTACTAATAGTAAAAATAATAGTACTAATACTAGTAATGCTACAGGAAGTTGGCAAAGACACCTACATTCAGAAATAAACATGAATTAGACCGGAAGTCTTATGCGGACAGTGTGACGATAATATCGAAGTGATGTACAAGAGAGAGGTCCTACTAACAATTTTAGATGAAGGATGTCATTTTTATTAAAGTAATATTAGTAGGACTCAGGTATTTCTTTAGACCGGAAATTAACAACATATAGGATCTGTTTTAATTTTATTTATTAAAAAAATGCAATTTTAATAAGAAAATCAAACGTAAAAATTAATAAAATAAAATTGATAAAAAAAAATCATTTTTATTACTGTTTTAAAATTTATTTATTATTATATTTTTCCCGGGAAATTTTAATTTTGTATATATTATAACAAGGAAAAAATAGGGTACTTATAAATAAAATCATCTTCCTGCTTCTTAAGATATCATGAAACGCAAGATAAAATTAAGGGATCAAGACAAAATTACTTATTTGTCTTTACAAAATAATAAAATATAATAATAATAAAAATAATAAATAATACAAACAGAAAGCTATTTTGTTAATAATAAATAACTTTCCTAAAAATTATGTGAAATTTCAATTTCATATAAATAAAATTTAAGATCCTGCTCCATAATAATAAAATTGAAAATTAATAATAATTTTATACTATAAAATTTTATTATTTTATTTTTCGCGGATATATCCGCGTGTACTTAGCAATCTAGCAATCCTAGAGTCCATTAAAAAAAAAAATAAAAAAAAAACATTTTTCAGAAGGATATATTTAAGTTCGTACGTACTTAGATTTTACTAAATATCTGAAGAGTGGGTGAACCCATTTTCTTAAAACTTTGTTAGTACGACGTCTGTCAAAAAAAAAACCGAAAATTTTTAACGCGCCAACGGAGATATTTGGTGACGTACGGTTGGTAGCATTGTGTTCCGCATAATCTCCTGTGTAATAATCATATGTTCTTGGATTGTTGATATCTGGTTTAGTGTTTGTATTATTGTTGTTTGAGTACAACATGTTTAAATATTAATAGTGATTATTGTTATGTGCGATTTTTTTTTGATGATTTTTATGATTGAAATTTGTCTTGATGTCGTAGCCGTAAACCCAGCTTTTGTCTTTTGTTACGATCCTTTGCACGAATGTTTCATCATCATCGGCTCATTCAAGGAGTTGCCGGCAACGGTCCACTCGATGTTCTTTCTGCTGTTCGGTCATCAAACGAGGAACATACTTTGCTGCAACTCGATGCATGTTCAATGACAGGTGCAGACTCTATTAATGAAGCGCTCGAAATACAGATTTAATTATTAAAAATCTTGAAAGGCGGATGTTCTAATATAAGAAAGTGGTGCGCAAATAATTCAAGGTTATTACAAAACCTGTCTTCTGATCAAGTGGAGGCTAAGTCAACTTATGACATAAATCATGACGACTCTGTCAAGACGTTAGGACTGCGCTGGAATCCACTAGCAGTTACACTTTGTTTTACAATTTGACAGTACCACGCCTAAACATGTTAGCAAAAGAATAATTCTTTCTGAGATTTAAAGAATTTTTGATCCGTTTGGAACAGTTGAAACATAATTTAAACTTCTTTACGTGATCCCTTTTTTCATTTAAATTCATTTCTATGAAGGTGGGCAGTTAAATATTTTATGATATTTTTTACTCAAGGAACAGTTTGAGTTGGTATTTTGAATAGGTAAGAAAGTAGGTTTGCTACTTGTAATGTTAGGATTGATGGGTAATTTTTAATTGTGATGACTTTGAATTTGTGTGAGGCTGAGCCAAAATTTGCCTTTTCACACTACTATTGGCTATTGCCTCTAATACGTGGGAACGTTTATCTAGAAATTCTGTGAATTCTTTATTATTTGGTATGGCCGCCATTTGCCATTCCTTGTATTTTAATCTATTTTAGAAGATAACACGTGAATTAATAAGGAATCCCAACGTTCTATTGGTTGTTGCAGGGCAGAAAGCGTCTTTAAGTGGGCGGTTGTATTGTCAAGAAGATGCCTAACGGAAGAGCTAGATTCCCTTTCAATATTTTGCTTATCAAAAATTGCTTTAATGTGTCGTTCAACGATAACTCTTTCGTTTTAAAATCTACTAACTAATAAATCCCACGCGCCCTTATAGCTGTGAGAACTTAGGTCGACTGCAATTACTAATTTTGCAGCGGTACCTCCCTTAAGAGATTGACGGAGATAGTATAATTTGTGAACATCGTCTATCAGAGTATTTTTGTCAATGATTCCCGTGAAGAGTTCCTTGTATGGAGTCCAGTCCGTATAAACGGAAAAGGTTAGAATATGAAGCTAAGGAAACCATTTGAGGGACCACAGCGTAAGATTCCTTCACGGATGGAACGCTAGCATTAGTGGAAAAAGTCGTTACTGGTGTTTGCGGCAGCGAGAACAACCGCTTCGGCTTTGCTGATAATATTATAGAATTTGTCTTCAAATTCTTGTCTTTCAACCGCCGATTCCGTTGGGTTGCATTCAGTAAAATAATCGTCAGTTTGATCCTGAAGTTATTACATTCAACAATTATGTTTTTTGTTCTTTCTAATCTTATTAGCAATTCAGCAAATAATGACCGATCGAATTGAAATCTAAAAAAGAAAATTCTTCAAATCTGATTAAATTGCCCTTTATACGGCTCCTTTGGGCAATCAATAAATCAGGTTTTGCCATTTGAGTTGTATCTTTAGTATCGAAAGAAAAATTAAAAACGTATATTGGGATAAAGTTAAATTAGAGTTAAATAAAGTAGGAACAGAAATTCTGGATTTACAAAATTAATCAAAAAAGAATCTTTAAAAAAAGGAGGATCTTCTACGAAAAAGAAGCCCCCCCCCAAAAAAAAAAAAGATTAGTAAAAGGAGAATTCGGAAAAAAATCCACTGAGAAACTTAAAAACTATTAGAGATGAAAAGGTTTTTTCTTAAAGGAAAAAACCTTTAAGAAAAGTGTTAAAAATGGTGTATACTTGGTCAAATGGTAAAAATATTCCGCTTTTAAATTAATAATAGCTTATTAAAAAATTATTTTTATATTATTGAAAATTCAACGTAATTTACATAAAAGTTTTACAAAATTAAACATTTTCTCAATTATTATCTTTATAAAATTATTATATTAAAAAAATGCAAGAGAAAATAAATAATAAACACATTTTTTTTCTTAAAATATAAACTATTTATGAAACAAAAATAAATATCTATCATTAAACAATATTCCATTAAGGAATAGCTTTAAAAAGTATTTTTCATGTTTTAATTTTGTTTTCATCTCTTAGTAAAAGAAGAAATATTATCTTTATGAAATTTAATATGACTGATTTTTTTTTTAAAATACATTTAAAAACACATGTTTTTATAAATGCATTGGCTGAACATTTTTTTCTTGCTTGTTTTTTTTTTTTTTTTTTTTGTACAGGCATTCATCTATAATGATTGCATTTAGAATTCATAAAATAAATCACGTAACGAAAAAATAATTACTTACAATGTTTCAGTAAGGAAATTACGAAAAAACATTATAAATTTATTTACAATTCATAATAGTATTTTATTAATTAAGAAGAATGAATTTGTTGAAAATTTATTATTTTATTGAAAATGAAAGTAAAGTAATATAATAATTAAGATTGATATTTTTAATGAATTTTAAATAATTTCCAAATTAAATTTTTTTTTCTTTTGTTTCAAAGTTTTATTTATTTACAATCATATATATATGTACATACACACACACAGAAGTATTTCAGTACATTTACTGAAGTATTATCTGAAAGGTAATTACCGGTGTATAAACAGGAAAAAGAAAGATACCATGAAGCTCATAGCGGTTTAAGAAATACTTGTACAATAATCAATTGTTAAGACAAAAACTGAGAACTCCTGGTTAACAGCCAGAAAATTTACTGTTTGACCTTAATAATTCTGCTGCTTCGTTTTTTCACTCACATGATGTTTATAAGTCAGATGACAGTCAGGCCTTCGTTCTTTTTCTGTTTAGCCTCAGGAACCACCGTGAGGTATTACTTCAGAGGATGATATGTATGAATATAAATGAAGTGTAATCTTGTACAGATTCAAACCTAGATAACTTTTAAAACATGATAATATAACTTTATTATAAAATATAATATTATTCTCCTAAAACTATTATTAGGTTTTTATTGTTTAAAGAGTTTTATACCCATGGTAAAAACATCAAAAATAATTTTCCAAAGGACATAAAAGAATTACAAAATAAAATTCTGAAAATATTTCAGGGATATAATAGAGTTTTAAAATGTTCACCATTTTAATAAAATTAGGGTTCAAATACAGAGATAGAAGAAGATTTATAGGAACCAAACAGCAGAAGTAATAATTGAAGAACATAAGAAAGAAGCCGTAATAAGAAAGATGGACTACTGAATGTGAAAGTAGGAAGAGAAAAGATTATGGAGGTAGAAGCATTTTGTTGTTTGGGAAGTAGAATTACTAAAGATGGACGAAGCAGGAGCGATATAAGATGTCGAATAGCACTGGCAAGACGAGCCTTCAAGCAGAAATATAATTTGTTTACATCAAAAATTAATTTAAACATCAGGAAAACATTTTTGTAAGTATATGTTTGGAGTGTAGCTTTATATGGAAGTGAAACTTGGACGATCTGAGTACCTGAGAAGAAAAGATTAGAAGCTTTGAAATGTGGTGTTATAGGAGAATATTAAAAATCAGAAGAGTGGATAAAGTGACAAATGAAAAGGTGTTGCGGCAAATAGATGAAGAAAGAAGCATTTGGAAAAATATAGTTAAAAGAAGAGACAGACTTATAGGCCACATACTAAGGCATCCTGGAATAGTCGCTTTAATATTAGAGGATCAGATAGAAGGAAAAATTGTTCAGGCAGGTAACGTCTGGGATATGCAAAACAAATTGTTAGGGGTGTAGGATCTAGGGGGTATACCAAAATGAAACGATTAGCACTAGAATCTTGGAGCTGTATCAAACCAGTCAAATGACTGAAGACAAAAAAAAGTAGAGTTTTGTATTAATAAAACAGAATTAACAAAAATATTAAAAAAAAACAAATTTGTTCTTTTTTGAAATCACTCAACATCGATCATATACTAGTAAATTTTTTGTGGTGATACTAGGTGGTATACTAGTACAAGGTTCTGGTGAGGAAGATATTTTGCTGGCAAGGTAAACTGGTATCGATCAAGTGTTTGGTTATCCCTCCTTCTGTGTTAACAGTTTAGCAACAGTATAACTATAAGGGTATATTTATTATGGAACTTTATTTAACAGATTGATTGTTACACCCAAAACAGCAATATTTGACAACGCTGCTAATAAAAACCTTTATTATAAATTCTGTATAACTATAATAAAAAAATCTGATGTGACACCACATGACTTCCTTGTGCGCCTATTTGATTTTACATTTACACATTTTTTTCTGCACTTAATTTAAATTTATTTCATTTGAAATGAGATACGATTCACCAATTCTTTAATAAAGTGGACAGTTTCACAATTGCTAAAATATTAGTTAACATCAAATATTTATACAATTATTAATTCAACAATATTACAAGAACTATTAGGACAGAGTAAAAGTCCATTTATTACTCATGTTATCAGATCAGTAATTTCGTGAGTTGGTGATTAAGAAAAGTTTAAGATTTCTGGTGTGCCGTTTAAAAAGTTAATAGTAAGCAAACTATTCCGGTTAATGAACTCCTGTATAATGGTTACTAATGTTAATTTTGACCTTACGGTGTAAAATATTCAGTTTTTATTATTGGATTATTTGGTGGATAATCAAAAATGAAAAATAAAAAAAAATCACAGGAAAACATATCTCAAAAAATGACATTAAGATGAGTTTGAAAGTGAAGAAAATGTTAAGAACAAGCGAAGAAAAAAAAATTAAGAGAAGATGATATATATAAAGAGGAAGAGAATGTTAAAAACAAAGAATTAATAATAAAAAGAGAAGATGATAAATGTAAAGAGGAAAAAATGTTAAGACCATAGAAAGAATAAAAAAACAAAATGTAAAATTCAGGAAACCAAAAAAAAAAAATAAATAAACAGCAAGAAAATGTTGCAAACAAAGAAAAAATAAAAACATTAAGAGAAGATAATAAATTTAAAGTGGTAGAAAACGTTAACACCAAGGAGAGAATAAAAATATTAAGAGAAGATGATGAATATAAAGAGAGAGAAAATTTCAAAATAGAGAACGTATACACAAATTAAGGTTAGAAGAATTATATCAAACCAAAGAGCGAGTAAATGATTGGTAACACAATACAAATAAGCGAAATGAGATCAACTCCGACTTAGGGAAAATGTTGTCTGAAAATACCAGAGGTGTAATGAACTAAAAGAAAAGAATTTTTTGCAATTTATTACAGATCGGTCATGTGTGCCTCAATGTATATGTTGTTCATGTGAGGGTCTATTATTCAATCACTCTTTAGTTAACTTTAATGTAGATAAAATTAAACTAGAAAATCCAACAATAATACGATTCTAAATTATAATTTTCAGTTAATATTAAATAATCAGTTGTTTCAGTAAATGTGCACATTGAAAAAAATGATTACTTAATAAAATTTAAAAAAAAAAGAAGTTAAAGCAAAGGAGATGAAGTCTGATTCGAACGGATATGCCTTCCCCTAAGATCCAAATATTTCATTAATTAAAATTTTATTTGGATATAACTCTGGAACCAATGAAAATAAGTACCAGTATCAGTTCAATTAAGTTGTAATTCAATTCAGTATAAGATGTCTTTGAATAAAGTGTTTATACAATTGAACTAAAGTGGGACTCAGTTGTTCCCCAACATTATTTGGTGCCGAAACCCGTGATTGTTGCAACGACTCATGTTTAGAATTTTCAAGTTATCATTCTCAAGAGAGTAACTTTTTTTTTTTTTTTTTTTTTTTTAACCTCCGAGTCCACAGTTAATCATTACTGCAGAGGATGAGATGAATGATTTGTAGCGTGTGTGAAAATGCCATGCCTGACCGGGATTCGAACCCGGGACCTCTGGGTGAAAGGCCGAGACGCTAACCTAGTTTTAACCAAGAGAGTAACCTAGTTTTATTTATGTATTTATACCTATTATAGACATTTTATTATCTATTTATAGACAAAATTTATTATCTTCTCTTAATGTTTTAATTATTTCATTGTTTGCAACATTTTCTTGCTGTTGATTTTTTTTTTTTTGGTTTACAGCATTTTACATTTTGTTTTTATATCTTTCCTTGGTTTTAACGTTTTTCCTCTTTATATTTATCATCTTCTCTTAATTATTTTATTCTTCTCTTGTTCTTAACATTTTCTTCACCTTCAAACTAAACACTTCATTCAATTGAACTAAAGTGGGATTCATTTGTTCCCCAACAAGTCCTAAATACAATATTTCAACATTCTATAGGTAATCATTTTTGAGTTACACGAGATATATACGTACATAAGTACGTACAGACGTCACGACGAAACTAATCAAAATGGATTCAGGGATGATCAAAATGGATATTTCTGTTTATATCTGAAAACCGACATTTTTCGTGATCACAATACTTCCTTTATTTCGTACAAGGAAGTAAAAACCAATTCTTTGGTTGGTTTTGGTTCTTTTGGTTTGGTAAAAAGTGATACCGTTATTTTACTCTGCTGGAATTATAGTTCTAGACCTATGCTGTAAAAAAGGATAATCAGTGAAAAAATTGGATATGTTTTTTTCTTTTTTTACGTTTCATGACCCAGGATACCCCAAAAAACAAAAACAAAAAAAAAAGGTGTGGGTATTATTCGTACGTATGTACATCTTTTGACTGGATGAACCGATTTTGATGAAAGTTTGGCACATAGATAATGGGGAAATCTTTTGGTAAACCTTTGTGACAGGCCAGATGGGATGAGGCTGCCTCAGCCTAATCCCATAACGTATAACGTCTGCCTCAGACGTTATACGCACGGTTTCTTTCCTAACGTTGTTAGTTTGCAGGGTGTCTCTTTGGTACATCCGAATAAGTACGTGACGCAATATCTTTTTGGGTATGACGCTTTCCGGGATAGGCTGCAGAGATTCAGCCTGGTGGACTCAGGGATATGTCTGCAATGTGGAAAACTGGACGATGTACATCATGTTCTGTACGTTTGTTCTATGTAGGTGATGATGTTCACGGAGATTTATCTATCGGCTCGACGATATCGAGACGCGGCGTTAGATCTCCGTGCCAATTAGGGAAACCGGGCTGAATGAATAATAATGGAAAACTTTATACTATTTGGCAAAAGAATGGATTGTCCAGATGATTTAGGATGTCGTCCGGGCTTTTCCGCCTTCATTTTTTATTTTTTGGTTTTGTAGTTGCTAAGTTTTTGTTGTTGGTTTATTTCCTGTAGTTTCATCGATATTTTCGTTTTGTTTTATTGTATTGCGTTTTGAACTTACGTCTTTTACCTTTTAGTAGGCAGTGGATTTTGGTTTCTTTTCTTATTTTGTTTACTTTTTCTTATTTGAGACTAACGTCACTTTTTTTTTATAGATAGTAGTACACTGACCGGGAATGTCAATTGTGGCATTCGTGTCACTGCCATCCTGACTGAGACAAGAACAAGACTGAGAGGCTTTTTGCCGAGGTTTTAAAGATGACCTCCGGTAAAGTCCGTAATGGCTAGGTACGTAGGGGAGGGGGGCGTGGCGATCGAAACTGTCACATAGTGGGTGTCTTCCCCTACGGGGTCAGGATGGTAAATTTTTTGAGTCAATATCTTCAGGGGGTGATGTAAATAATTTTTTTGGGATCAATTTTCTCAAAATTTGGCAAACGTAAATCCACTTTATATTAAGCTCAATAAATCTTACCATTTAAAAAAAACATTGGCCCCAAATTTTCCCCTTTCCCTAAAACCGAATAAACGATCTTTTTATTATTGCATTTTTTTTTTATCTCTTCCTAAGCAGTGTCCCAAAAAATACTTTGAGGGCATCATTGGCTATGAAGGAGCAGATTAAAGTTTTAAAAATATCGATTTTTTTTAACTTTTTTGATGTATTTAAACTTTTAATAATAATATTACCATAAAATTTCATTATAATTCACCCAATTCCCAGAAAAGAAAATTTGGGTAACCTTTTATTGGTTGTATATTTTTCGTTGGATTTTTTTTAAAATTTTTTTATTTACATAGTAAACGTAGACAAATCAAAAAAAAAAATTTGTGAAGTCATTTTGCGGGTGGAGCAGAAAAAAGTGAAAAATATAGATTTTTGAATTATCATGAATCGTTATTTTTTTACTGTATAATAATAAATAATTAATACCAGGAAATTCTAACAACTTTGTCAGCTTTTTTTTTAGAATAAGGGACAATTTTTTTAAGCAAAGGTTGTACAAAAGATACATTGTATGTTTTATTATAATATTTTTAAAAATAAATTTTCCAAATTATTTAAAATTTAATTAAATTAAAATCTGATTTTTTATTACATCAAATTAATAAAAAAAAGTATGAAAGATTATATATTTGATAGGTGGGAGTAGGCGACTAGAGATGGAAATTTTGACGAAGAGGGGGGTTGTTACCGAACATTATTATTATTACTATAGCGGTGCTGAATTCACAGTAAAAGCATTCATTCGCTATAGAGAGTGTAGGATATATACGACTTCCCAAGGGTCGCGTACGGAATGCAAATTGAACAAACATCGGAGAGACCAGTACTGTTACTACAGGGCAGTTAAAGGGCCACACACAAACACACATACAAGCTTAAAGGGCCACCCGACCCGACCAGAGTCGACTAACAGAACCAAACGTTAAGAGAGAGAAAGAACGAGAGAGGGGAGAAAGAGAAACCCATGTTTCTCATAACTCATTCTCAATGCCCTGGACTGAAGTCAATTATTTAAAAAAATTGCCGCACCCCGGAGAGTCACCATTCCTTGGATTTACCCTCCTATAACAGGGGACTTTAACCCCTCCGTCCATCCTTCGACCACCCTAACTCTAAAACATCATAGTACTCCCGTATATTCTCTAACACTACCGTCATCTTGGCATCTCTCCTTTTTAAACCCCCAATTCACCTTCTTTGTCTCCAACGCAATATTTTTCTTCTCTTTTTTTTTTTTTTTAATTTACATTATAGTAGTATCTTACTTTATCCTATCATATCATATATATTTTAATATAATACCATCTCTTTTTACAAAACGTCACCAATTGAACTACATCTGAAGGAGAAGAAAAATAAAATAAAAATGAAGAAGAAGAGACTGGTAAAAATGAATAAGGGTCCATAAGGGAGATTATAAATCGAAGAAATAAGAAGAAGGAAAAAACCGATTCGAGTTGAATGACAAAAAATATCATCGAAAAAATGAATTGAACTTTCCAATTAAGTTTTTTTTTTTTTTTTTTACTTTAATACTACATTAGTACTCGTATTATTATTATTATTATTATTTTTTTCTTTAACGGATTAATTATTTATTATTCTTTCTTATTTCCCTTTTATAAATTCATTATCGATACGTTTTGTTCTATTATTCTGAATATAAATTAATAACTTAAGACGCTAATTAAATAATATTTCTGTATAATATAAAATCCCATTATCTTATTTGAGCAGTGAATATACTTTTTTATGTTAATATTAATATTATTATTATTATGACGTAATAAATCTTTAACAAAATTAATTTAAAGGAAATATTGATTATTTTTAAATATTAGTTTTAATAACCAACATCTAATTGAGGGATAGTTTTTTTTTACTGAATTTCCGAAGAAAAGTACGGAATTACTTTCGATAACATGGTGAGAGGTGGGGGGGGGTGAAAATGAATTTTATTTACGTTTTGAGGTAGGAGGGGTTACAAAAATATCATTCACTTAAATTTTTGTTTTCTTATATATCTTCTATAGGCCTATATATAAAATTATATGACTCAAAAATTTCCAATCTAATTCGATACTAGTAGTAGAGAAATATAAGCTACACAGCACAGAAAAATACTGTTTTACTTTTACACCAGACTCTGCATTACTTGGCAACACCTTCATATCAATTAAAAAAAAAAAAAAAAAAAAAAAAAAAAATGTAAAATGTTATTTTGTTTTTTATTTTTACACAGATGCGAGGTCCGAATGAATATGAAGCTATGCATACTTATAGCGATTAATTTTTTAGCTGAAACAAATGATACATGTACTGATGATTTTAAAACTGGATTTGTAAAGCCTTCAACTTTTCTGGTAGATTTTTTAAGTTTTGTTTTAATTTACTTCCAAAATTATACACCCACAAACACACATACAACTAAAAAAAATAAAAAAAAAATAAAAAAACAACATATTTTTTACTTTCACAAAAAATAAAAAAAAAAGAAGTGAATAGTTCGTGACCCCCGAATTCCAACCCAATGAATCTTAGTTAAAACTATTTATCTGCTTATGAACATGCACATGTGGAGTGTACAACCATGAGCAATTTATAGGTTCCGTTTAGATATGTACGTGGTGCTTGTAATTTGGTCTGCTTGCATAATATTCGCTGTGAAAGCGTTATATTCGAACATGCATTGATACGTTTGAACATGTCGTGCTCTCAGCGGTATTAAAGAGACATAAGGGTTCGTAGAACGTCAGTATAGTTTCGAATGCGAAGCGTGGGTCTAGTGTCTTCAAATTTTTAAAAGCGTATTTTCATTGGAAATAATAATTGAGGTTTCTGTTTTTTAGTGTGCGGTTAAACGGTGTAAGAGGTTTTTTTTTTTGTTTAATTTGATTCTTATACAAAATTAATAAATTTTGGAAAAACGAAGTGAGCCAATTACGTTCAGTAAATCGATAAATAAAAAGACAAGATTGTTCAGTGACAGTTATTTAAATTATGATTTTGCCTTACTGGATGGAAAGCCACACTACGTTGTTTGCTTTCAAAACCACTCCAATGAATGCATGAAGCCATTAAAATTAATTCGAACCTAGGAAACTAAAAATTCGGATTATAAAAGCAAACACTAGGAATTTTTTCAAAGAAAATTACATTCGTTGAGAAATCAACAAGCTTTTAGTTGTCGATCTAGCCATACTGATAAAAGAACGCTTGAATAATGTTATTTTGTAGTCCCATACAATCCCAAACGAACATAAATACTGATATATTATCTTGTATAAGAATTTCAAATAAAACATACGAGATGTCGCAACCATTCATTATTTCCTTATCATAAACGATAATCAATTGTAGTTTGTAACTTCTGAATTCTCTTAAAACTTCTTATAATAGTTCAAAAAAATTTTCATTGTGAAAATTTTTACAAAATATCAGAAACAGTATTTTTAGGTAGATTTCATAAGAAAGCTACCTATTGTAATGGGTACCATGATTCGACTTCCGGAAAATTTCGACATATCTTCGCGTTTCACATCCCCCAGACCCCAAAACCACCATCATTTCAACGTTTATGTATACATTTAAAATACTTCACTTTCGGGTGGACACGATAACTGCCGTAATTTTGCGCCAATCACTTTCAAATTTATACGTAAAGTATAGCGACCAATAATCACGTTCGGGTTCGTTAATGGGCAAAATTAGACCATGGGGGTGGATGGGAGGGCTTTTTCGAAAATAAAAATACATCGCTATAACTTTCTTATTAAGTAAAATATCGAATTCGTTTAAAGTTCCTACTCTTTTTTGTATACGGGCCTAAAACTTATATAAGTAAAGTTTTTAGATATCATCAAACATTAGCCCAAGGGGTGAAAAAAATTGAGTTTCGAAAAAAAAAAGAAATCATACCTCCCTTATTAAGCACAGTATCGAATCAGTTTAAATTGGTCGTTAGCACAGGATCGGCCTTTCCGATCCTCCAACGATTAAAGGAATCTTTCATGGAGAGCGGGTCGAACGCCTAGTCTAAAGTGTTGAAGCGCACCATCTTGTTGAAATATTACAACAACATAACTATCTTGTTCAATTAATTCAACTTGCGGGAAAAAGTACGGTTGTAGCACGTCTAAATAAAAATTTCCGGTGATAGTAGGCTCATGAAAAAAGAATGGGTCAATCACACGCTCAGCGTTATGCGCTGTGCGCAACGGCTCAAGGTCACGTCTAAAAAAAACCTGATGATTTTCTGATTATTCTGCAGTTCCAATTAATCACTTTATCTCGATTACATAGGGAGATATGATTTTTTTTTATTGTTGCAACCTTTTTCGATGACTTTGTATACAATTCTACGCATTTTTTAATAAACTTATACATCCTTCCATTTTTCACCTAAAATTATAATAGCAATAATAATAATTATAACTCCTTTTCAAGCCATTTTTAAGTAGAAAATATTGTACCAACAAAATTAAATTTATAATTTTGTATTTTTATCTGTTTCATATATTATGGAGTAGAAGAATTTTGTTATTTGGGAAATAGAATTACTAAAGATGGACGAAGCAGGAGCGATATAAAATGCCGAATAGCACTAGCGAAATGAGCCTTCAGTAAGAAATATAATTTGTTTGCATCAAAAATTAATTTAAATGTCAGGAAAAGATTTTTGAAAGTATATGTTTGGAATGTCGCTCTATATGGAAGTGAAACTTGGACAATCGGAGTATCTGAGAAGAAAAGATTAGAAGCTTTTGAAATGTGGTGCTATTGGAGAATGTTAAAAATCAGATGGGTGGATAAAGTGACAAATGAAGAGGTATTGCGGCAAATAGATGAAGAAAGAAGCAATTGGAAAAATATAGTTAAAAGAAGAGACAGACTTATAGGCCTCATACTAAGGCATCCTGGAATAGTAGCTTTAATATTGGAAGGACAGGTAGAATGGAAAAATTGTGTAGGCAGGCCACGTTTGGAATATGTAAAACAAATTGTTAGGGATGTAGGATGTGGAGAGTATATCCGGATTGAAACGACTAGCACTAGATAGGGAATCTTGGAGAGCTGCATCAAATCGGTCAAATGACTGAAGACAAAAAAAAAAAATCTGTTTCATAAAAACCGACTGAATGTAATTTTATGTCAAGAGATTTTTTTTCCTAAATATAGGTAAATAATATTGTAAAAGTCACAAACTGGTAGGAGTTAGACAGTTCCTTTCCATTTTCAAACGTAGAGTCGTAGATATTATTATAAAATATTTCCATTTACCAACAATTTTTAATATAAGTATCCGAGCGCTTTCGGAGTCACTTGTCCATCATCAGGGATTATTTTCAGTTATTAATTTAATATTAATGTATATAATTTTCTGCGTATAATTATAATTAAATAGAAGTTAAAATAATTACGTTCATAATAGTCGATTTTCAATTAATAAAATAAGTTATACGTTAATAAAAACGTTTAAGACCATTGATAACAGTCGTAAGCATCTTACGGACATGACGTTACATTTTTATTAACGTATAACTTATTTTATTAATTGACAATTGATTATTATGAACGTAACAATTTTATCTTCAATTTAATTACACATAAAAAATTATATACATGAATATTAAATTAATAACTTTAAATAATCCCTGATGATGAAAAAGTGACTCCGAAAGCGCTCGGATTCTTAAATTAAAAATTGTTGGTAAGTGGAAATAATATTTTATACAAAATATATTAATATAATGGTGCCAAATGCTTAGAAAATTAAATCGTAGATATTAGTCTACGTTACACGTAATTAAACGATTTTTATTAATATTTGATGTGAATTAAAAGTTAGTTTTTTATTAAATAAACTATTACTAGTGATAACGTTTCACGTTGATCGAGAGTTTAGAAGTAAATTGTAGCATTATTATTTTCATTTATTAAACGTTTAATGGTAACATTTAACATTATAAGATCCTCAATGAAATCTTTTTTTTTAATTTAAAATTATTTGTAAAACACATCATGCATATAGTAATTATTCAAACTAAAATTTACTATTTCTTTGATTTTCATTCGTTAAAATAACCAATAAAAACGTTTTCCTTGCAGGACTTGGAAAATTAGAGTTCGGTTTAGTAAAATTCAAAGAAACTATAGAAAAATGGAACTTACATTGACAAAAACCTTTTTCTTTGGGCTCGATAATCTCATCAAATAAGCTTAAAGCTTGTGTATAGGATATGGAAACATAATTAAGCGTATGAAAATACTATGCCTAACCGTGATTCGAAACCGGGACCTCTGAATGAAAAGTGAAGACGCTACCAATCTGCACGGAAATAATTTTTTGATGACGTTGAGGATGTTGTTTATCAGAGCTCCTCGTAATTTCAGGAAAACTCTAATATACTGATAATGAAATATTATTTTGAGATTGACGTCGGTGAAAAAGGTATTAAAATATTAGAAAAAACTACGGTTTATTAACAAAATTTCTTAACAATACCCGATCGTCCACGTAACTTACGGAAAACTCAATAATATAACAAAAAGATAAAAATACCAAATTATGCTGCAAGAAACTAGGCTTTTACTTTTACTTTTGGTCAACACGAATATTTAACGTTTGTAGAAATGTTATGGATTTGACGACTAAATATAAAAACTTTTAAGAGATATGTCGATACAGAATTTAATGAATTTCACGTAAAGAATGGTTTAAGTATTCTCATTGAATTCTAGTTCAAATAGTTTAAAGAAAAAATCATTGTATTTATATAAGAAGATGATGCTTTCATAAACAAAACATAATTTTCCAAAGCACATTGAGCAACGTAGACGAAATTGTTGATCGTTCCAAGACTTCAATAGAAACGATCTGAAGTATGGATCTGATTACGTAGCAAACGTTTTCGCAACAATATTATTATAATCAAACTGGCTGGATTATTTCCTGTTGACCGAGACTTATTCGTTTTTACACACACATGACTATTCGGATTATCATGGCATTAACGTAGAGAAAATTACAAAACTACTTATGTCACTAACGATGATACTTTTTCTTTCTTGATTAGCCTCCGTAAATCACCATCAGGTATTACTTCAGAGGATGAATGAGGATGATATCTATGAGTGTAAGTGAAGTGTATGTAGTCTTGATCTCAGGTCAACCATTCCTGAGATGTGTGGTTAATTGAAACCCAACAACCAAAGAACACCGGTATCCACGATCTAATATTCAAATGTATATAAAAGTAACTGCCTTTACTAGGACTGGAACGTTGGAACTCGACTTCGAAATCAGCTGATTTGCGAAGATGCGTTCACCATTAGACCAACCCGGTGAGTTACTAACGATGATATTGAAACACACAAACATATTAGATTTTTTCCAACGGTTGCAAAGTAATAGATGAAACATCACATTCAACACCTTAGCTGTACTTAAAATTTGAACTGCTACAAAAATGATGGTAATAAATGTATAAAGATGGTAGATGTCTAAAGGTAGTACTAGATGTCCTACTGAGCAAAACCCAAGTTTTCGTTTCTTTAATTCATCTTTTATATAATGAGCCTGAAAGAGTACTTTTGTTATCAATATTAAAAAATCTGTTGTGAACACTACATGACTTCCTTGTATGCCTATTAAATTATACATACACATTTTTAAAAGTACATAAAATTTATTTCGTTAATAACTTCTGATTTTTTTCATAATTTTTTTTAATTTTTATTATTCAATTATTATTTGTTGTAAAAACGTTTTATAATCAGAAGTTAATAATTATTAATAAATCAATATATTTAAAAAAAAAAAAAAAAATGTAGTCGGATTTGAACCGATGTTCTTTCTTTTAAGTTCCAAATATTTCATTAATTAAAATTTTATTTGGCTATAACTCTGGAACCAATGAAAATAAGTACCTTAGGACCCCTTCAAAACTGAACATAACCTAAAATCCTACTTTCAAATAAAGTAAAAAAAGCAACTTATGATATATCGTTGAAAAGCTTTCAATGAGGGCTTATTATTGCAGTTAAGAAAGTCTAAAACCAAAGTTTTTTTATTTTGTGTTTTTTTGACACATGGTTCAGTCGATTGCAATCAAAAGGGGAGATGAACAACTAGATGTTACAACAGTCCTAAATCCAAAATTTCAACATGCTACGCCTAATAGTTTTTGAGTTATGCGAGATACATAGGTAGGTACAGACGTCACACCTAAACCAGACAAAATGAATGATAAAATTTGAAAACTGACATTTTTCGCGATCACAATACTTTCTTTACTTCGTACAAGGAAGTAAAAATGCAACTGCTACCGTGAAAGTTACTGAAACTTTGTCCAGAGAAGATGATATAAATTTAAAGCGAATCGACCATTGTGAAATATAGTTTAAAAAAACTTTTAGTGAACTTACCTTCAACTTTTTATTAAAATCAGGATATTTATCTTTCAAATGTGATGAATTATTATAAGAAAAAGGTTGAGAATCGTTTGCCAAATTCAGAAATAAAACAGGAAATTAAAAAACTTTTACTGAAGAATGTTATGAATCGATCCAGTTTAAAGCTACCTTTAAGGAGAACAGTAATTTCGAATAAAATTTCAACCACAATATGTAGAAAAAAAGACTTTAATTTTTTCTATTTTTACTCAAACAACATAAACAGTGACACACTGTTTATACACGAAGTGATTCAGGAAGAAAGGGGATTAATTTTGGAACTGGTTCTGCAGCTTGAAATAAGGAAAAAGTTTCAAATAAACATATGTTCAAAACCACTTTGTTATCGAGTTACAGATAGTGAAAAATTTCCCTCGAATTTCAATTCCGCCGGTGCAGTGAAGTCATACTGAAATTTTTAAGGTGTTAAATAAGGGCTAAACTTGATGGTTTTTTTATGAATTACAGTGGTGAATGGGTTGATAATTGATACTTGTATGCAGGGTTTACTCGTTGTTAATCGAAGAACGTAGTGCGTTATATTCTGTAAGTCAGTACGTTCTGATAGCGAAATATTGAGAGCGTCAGAAAAGAAAAGTCATTCTTGACATAACTGCGCAAGATTTATTTTTTTACATTTTTCTCTTTTCATCTACATTTTATTTAATTCTTTCTGTACGTGCTTGTTTTTAAGATTCCAGTAGAATAGATAATTGTCTATAAATATCATATGTTACAGTTACATTAATATTATTATAACGAATGAGCAACCATCCCATAACGTAACCGCTGCAAAATCGGTAGGCTATGTTGGAATGAAATTTTATAATGATACGGATAAATTAAATAATAAAAACATAACACGTAATTTAAATGTTTCATTTATTTACCTTACTGTTACAAAAGATGTTCAAAATAACCACTCTGGACATCGATGCTCTTTTCTGCTCGACTGATCATATTGAGAGTCGTCTGACGCAAAACATTGTTGTCATTTTCTCGTTGAATGTTCACCTTTAGTTCATCAATATCGTGGAGATTAGTTGCATGAACTGTTTTCTTTAAGTAGTCCCAAAAAATCGCAAGTAGACAACTCTATCTGTCCACCAACAATGTTTTCGAGAAACCAGTTGCAATAAAGTTGTTTCGGTTTATCTGTTTCCTTCAATTGTAGCACATTACAGCTGTAACGCGGTAGGGTTTCAATTTTAATTGGTGAACAATTTTACGAAAAGATGTTAATTTAAAACCAGATTGTTGGGATAAGTTGCGTAGTGATTTTTTTGGACTGCCAGTAATTCTTCTTTCAATATCGTCAATAGTTTCTACAGTCCTAACAGAAAGTTACCTATTTCCTTTTGCATTTGAAACTGAACCTGTTGTACGCCATATTTTAACTAACTTATGTATGCTATTCTTCGCTGAGATACAGGCATTCTGAAATTTTTCTACGAATACTTGACGTGATTCTTCAAATGATCGAGAATGAATATAGGCCTCAACTATAATTATCCTCTCCTGGATTGAATAACGCATTTTACACAAACACAACTGCACTGCAACAAAACTTATATTGCACTGACACGTAACCACCTGACAAACGGCAGCAACAATCAGTAGTAACATATACATCCACTAGTTGCGCTAGTTGTGTGAGAGTCTTTCATGAATAGTGTTGGGTAGCGGTTTCATTATGGTTTCGGTTTTTTGTTGCTTATTCTGTATTTTTATATTGGCAAAAAAGAAAAATTTATTGTCATATAAGGTTGGATTCCCTGATTTTACATCCTTTCCTTTGAACGTAACGAGCCCATTTTCGTTAAATCAATCTAAATTATGCTATATTCCAAACACAATATTATGAAGAATTTGTATTAATTCCTAAATTTGTGTTTTATATCATTAATTTCTTATCCTCATTTAAGCTCTCCCGGTTATGCAAATCTTAATGTCTTCTTTCTTTCGCTCTTTCTTCGTCCTTGATCCTAAATCTTACAATATCCAATATGTTATTCCATCTTAATATACAACCCATCGTTGTTATTCTTACATTTCAACACATCGTTTTACCTCGTGTAAAATTTAAAAATTAATTTATTGAATCCAAAATATTCTTGAATAAAGAATTTGATATAGAGGTAAGGAAGATACAGCCAAATACTTTATTAAATAACTGTATAGAAGGAGGTGATATGCCTAACGAGATGTCCAGCCTTTTTTATTCTCAATTAGTAAACATAAAGTACCTTTTAATCTTATCTGACATTTTTTAAAGAAAATCATTACTTTAATGTTAAACTTATTTAATTATAATTAATAATATTATTTTATTAACAGAAAATAATAATAATAATAATAATGATCTCTCTCTCTCTCTCTCTCTCTCTCTCTCTCTCTCTCTCTCTCTCTCTCTGTGTGTGTGTGTGTGTGTGTGTGTGTGTGTGTGTGTGTGTGTGTGTGTGTGTGTGTGTGTGTGTGTGTGTGTGTGTGTGTGTGTGTGTGTGTGTGTGTGTGTGTGTGTGTGTGTGTGTGTGTGTGATATAACGGGTTTTATATAAATTATTATTGTTATTATATTTTGTCAGCAATTTTTACAAATTTATATCAATATCAGTTTAACCAATTTCTATGAGTTTTTCCATTCTTTATGCATTTTGGTTAATAAAAGAATAATATTCAAACAAAGTTTCTTTAAATAATTAATTTTAGTTTTATAAAATTTTATTTTATTGTTTTATATATATGTATATTTCACCGATGTACGTGATAGTATGTATGTACTTAAGGAAGGTATGAGGAAGAAAAAGAAAAAAAGAAGTAAAACAAGAGACGGATGGATAAGAGTATTCGGTTGTGTTTTTAGAAGAAAACGGGAAATAAATTTTACCGGCTTGGCGAGTAAAAAAAAAGAACGAAAAAAAATATATAGTAATAATATAGAATGTATGTTCGACATCGATGTTTGCTGGTGTTATAGTAATAATAATACTAATAATAGTAGCTTTGCTAGCGAAGAGGAAAATACATCTCAATAAAACAGTTCGATTCGGACGAGGTACGCCACCAGAGTGTATAGATAAGAAAAAGAAAAAAAAAAAAACGAAGGCACTCAACAGAAATGAAAACTTCTTATTGGCTAGTACGTAAGGTGGTGGTCTTACAACCAAGAGAAGAGGAGGAGAAAATTGCAATATCCCATGAAAGCCATATCAACTTCCTCCCTTGTACCTTTCTTTCAAAATCACCCGGCCCCCTTTTTTTACCACTCCTTAAGTTCTAAACTATACCCGAACCGTTTACCTTACCCCGACTTTGCCCCGTTTTACCTAAAATAAGAAAAAAGAGGAGGTACAAGTAAAACACAAACATATGTCGATCGTACAGATATAAGGGTTGCTGGTGTCTTATATAAAAAAAAAAGAAGAGAGGGTGAAATAAAACCATACCCCGTCTATACATATATAGGTATAGTATGGTGGGTGGGTGGTTGATTTCGGTGTATTTCACATACCTGTTTAAAATTGCATAGCCTATAGTTTATCTTAGTGATCGCTTCTTCTAGGTTATAAAACTCACTGTTAAGGGATACAACATCCACGGCAATAACTTCTGTTTTAATGTACACAATATACTTACCTTTCTGCCTAGTAGTATTTTGAAAAAGAAGAGGGGAAAATTATACGTTACAGCTATCGGATGCGTGCTTTATTTCTAATGTGTATTGCCTTTTATACAACCACGTATATATGAACAACCTATCCAATATTTTTTCAAAAAAAAAGGAAAAGAAAAAGAAAAAATGTACAGCTATTAAGTCAATTGACTATCTACGTAACATGTTTCACAGTCATATACTTTGTATCATGGGAAAGATTAAAAAGTTTAGTTTGTACATTTATGTTTATTATAAAATTAAAAAAAAAAGAGAAAAAATATGCGAATAACAAATTATAAATAATACATAAATTATATTCTCAAATGATACATAATTTTGTTATTATTATTTATATACGATATTGGTAGTTTCGTTATTAACATAATTACTAGTCTAGGGGATTATATGAAACGTTCTGATAATATTGGGAATAAATTTAACGAAAAATTAAAAGAAAATTTATTACTTTTCCTAAGAGGTGTAGCCTACGTGATAAACATATACACATATTTCAAATTGAAATATTTGCAATTTTATTATATGGACCTAAAATAGTAAAAAGTATTTAATATATATGTACACCTATAATATTGTCGCGTGCTCGTGGCTCGATCAGGATACTGAAAGATTGACAATTGAAAATGTTTACGAGTATATAATTACGATTTATCAGTTTAAGAACATAAATAAAACAAGATAAATCAATAATAATAATCAAATTAAGAATAATAATAATGGCAACAGAAAACAATAATAATAATAAATGTCAATAATAAACAAATAATCATAGTAATCACAACATCTCAATTACAAAAATACAATAGTAATAATAATAATAATAATATAATAACAGACAGTGATTACACACAAAACAGAACTTAAAGTAATCGTTAGGATATATTCACAGGTAGATAGTGAAAAGCAGAATTCAGTCTCACTGATAAAAGACCGCTAGTCTTAATACTTGTAACCACTAGTCTTGTATTAACAATAATAGTAGCATAGATAAGACAAGCATAAAGTTCTTTGACTGCAAATACCTTTTCTATTCACAAATAAAACTACCCTAACAATCTATGAATGAAATTTAATACATCATCTCTTTCACTTATAGTTTTACAGTAACTCGCCGAACCATTTATTGTTTTCGTGTACTGGAATTACTTGTGACGTCACCTTAATCACGTAGAACTTAATTCACACTAGAAATCACTTCTTCACTGACCTTGCAGAATACTCTCGCTGACTGACCTCTCGCAAAATTCTCCTTGCCGTCTCGCATCATAACGTCTCGCTTAAACTGATTGTCAACTGGTCGTCTTCGGAGTATTTATACTCCTATTCTTTTTACTTGCAACTCAAAGCGTGAGAATTTCGTCCGTCCTCAAATTTTCTCATGAATTTCCAAACCTGGGTCCGGTAACTCTTCTCACGGAACAACATCTGTTTAGGTGTGTCAGTGGGCAGTATTACAAAAGACTATTATTAAACAAAGCTGTTATCTTTATTAAAAGGTTTTCGTTTAGCCCCTTTCTGGATTCCTCCCATTATTATTTTTCTACTACTTTCTTCTTAATTGGTAGGAATCCTTTACTCAGGTCCGCTAGACCGTTCTTGTTATAATACGTATAGTATGTACGAAAATGAGATATATAATATAATTTTAACATAAATCAAACTCAAAATTCAACAGATTTAGATTTTAATGATCGAACATTGCTGTAAAAACTAAACTGTCGGATCTTTTATCCATTAATTATTATTTAAATAGTAGATTATAAAAGATGAACAAAAAAATGGTACTGTAATAATTTAATAGATGAGCATATTCAAAAGTAAAAAAATCATTTTATATGTTGATGTTTTGACCGCGTTGATTGTAAATATAAAAAACGTGTCCCTTTATTATAATTTTTCCCTTTTAAAGATTTTAAAATGAAAAAAAAAAATTAAAAATTACATATTTCCGTTGCGGCGAGAATTTATATTAATACCCTTATGTTTATATTTTCCTTTGATCCGTATCTAGTATTTATTATTCCTTTTTAAATATACTTAATTGTTATCGAAAATCAACTGATTTCGAAGTCGAAAGTTCTAAGGTTCAAATGCTAGTAAACACAGTTACTTTTATTCGGATTGGAATACTAGATCGTGGATACCAGTGTTCTTTGGTGGTTGGGTTTCAATTAACCACACATCTCAGGAACGGTCGACCTGAGACTGTATAAGACTACACTTCATTTACATTCATACGTATCATCCTGTGAAGTAATACCTTACGGTGGTTCCGGATGCTAAACAGAAAAATAAAGACTGGTTAAACTGTTTTTGATGAATTTGTCACGATTACTTCTGTGTGTAGGATATTAAATGTATTTAACTTTATACACAATCAGTCATGGGTGTCGGAGATATGGATCTCAAAAGGATTTTACTCAAAGGATTTTTATATCTTTTCATATAATTTAATGCCATTTAGTTAAATAAGGTTCTTTCTGATTATTTTTGGTCTTATTCAAACACCCCAAACCCCCCAAAAAGGGGTTTGAACAATAAAACATTTTTGTCTTTTATCGGTTCTGAAATCAACATCTCACTCATCCTTGTACTTTCGGGGTTTTGGAATAATACGTCAATCTATTTATTTACTTGTCTTTTATAATTTATTCAGACTCTATTAACCAATTTTTATTAAATATTATATGATTATTTCTGATATGAGTCTTTGATGATATTTATCATTGATTATAACTGGTCAAGGAAGTAGGGAGGTAAGTGCAACATGAATACCTTAACTTAAACTTTTACTCAAAAAATAGAACAATTTTTTTGTTGTATATTTCGTAAACTCTTTAGAAGGGTTACACACTTAGAAAACTTTATATTTTTCACAATAAAAGATGTATCCACCGTACATTGAAGGAAACCACAATCGTCAAATGTTTTTTTAAAAAAAAACAATTGGGTGTATTTTTTTCATACTAGTATTTAATTAAATTCTATTTTCTTATTAAGCAATCATCATTTATAGTTCCCTTTTCTGTTTGATATATCATTTTATCTTTGATTTTCGTTTCTAATATTTTTTTCTTGGTTTGTCCTTATCAGTTTTTTATTTGTCTACAACAGTACATAACTTTTCCGATCTTCTGAGACAATTATGTAACATCTTGACTGCTTTTTTATAAATTGTTTTCTTCAACAAGTTTTCCAGCTACTGTCGGATCTGGATTTGTACACACACACACACACACACACACACACACACACACACACACACACACACACACACACACACACACACACACACACACACACACATACACACACACACACACACACACACACACACACACACACACACACACATGCAATTACGTTACCGGCTTAACAGGCCTGATGTAGAGGCATGGTAAGTACCCGTAAATATGTAGTCTGAACAGTGTCAAGTCGACCATTACTGAGAAGTATAGTTAATTGAAATCCAACCACCCCAGAACATCGGTATTCACAGTCTAACATTCAAATCCATATATACATATACACCTCTTATATACTCTTATGTACACATATACCTCTTATATACATATAAGAGCTTCTGAGATATAAAAGGACTAATTAGAGTTGCTTTCTCTGAAGATAATGATGTTTACTGAAACATATAATCCTACATAGTAGAGAAATATAATTTTCACTGTGCTTGGAATATTGATGTAAAATATTATATTTATCTCAACGAAGAAGGAAACCGGGAAATCACATCACAAATTAATTTTTTTAGTAGGCCTGGTGTGGGATTAATTTTATCTTAAAAAAAAAAAACCTCTGCTAGTTTCAAAAAAAGTAAACTTATATCTCGTGTCAGATAGACTATAATTTTTTAGCTGTGGTACCTAACAAATGTATATGTTTCTTCTAAAAATATAACGAACAACATTTGTAACTCTGTTTTTTATACAGAACTACACTTTTATTTCGATCGTGATGAAATTTTGCACAAGTTTTAAACAATTGGAAAATTGTTATCTGCATTCCATTTTGAGAAAATTATTCCCATCCCGTTAAGCAAAATTTTAACTCCCAGGTTTGCGATTTTTTGCAAATATATCAAAAACTGTTATACAGTGTACATCAATTTAAACAGGTTTTTCTGAAGATTTTTAAAGTTTTAAGATCATTTTCTATTTTTTTAAACCAGCTAATTTTAATTGTTCAACTGTTATAAAAGTTAAATATTTGTTTTGTTAATCTGTTTTCCTTCATTGTGTATATAAATGCTCATAAAATTATTTCTACTTCCTCGGATGGTGACTTATTTTTTCTATATTTTTTAAAATTTCTATTTCCCTTTTAAGTAGATTTCATAAGAAATCTACCTACTGTAATGGGTACCATGATTCGACTTCCGGAAAATTTCTACATATCTTTGAGTTTCACATCCCCAGACCTGAAAACTACCGTCACCTCAAAAATTTATATATACATTTATATATAAATATCTAACTTTTTTGTGGACACGATGGCTGCCGTAACTTTCCGCCAATCATTATAAAATTTATACATAAAATATGATTATTTAAAATCTCGGTCGGGTTCGTTAATGAGCAAAATCAGACCTTGGGGTTGGAAATGGGAGGGCTTTTGCAAAAAAAAAACAAAATATCGCTATAAACTTCTTATTAAGAAAATATCTAATTCATTTAAAGTTCTTCCTATTCTTTGAATAAGGGCCTAAAACATATCTAAGTAAATTTTTTTGATATCACTAACCATTGGCTCAGGGAGTGGAAAAAATGGGGATTCAAAGACAAAGAAATTCATACCTCTCTTAATAGGAACAGCATCGAACCGGTTTAAAATGATCATTAGTCCTCTAAACATTACCTAAAACTTTTGTCTGTAACAACTTTTTATATAACCATCTCTTATAGAAAGGGATGACCAAAATGTGGTTGGAATTGGAAGAAGATGAGGCTTGTCGTATGCTAAACACGTGAAACTTTTTTCACATGCAACTATTGTCGTATTGAGTAAATTTGAAGTTTTTCTTAACTTCAAGCTAGAAATCTTTTTTATCCCCTACTTAGTATCTGTGAAATCTACCTCCGCCTTCCGACGTGCCTAAAGGGATTTTTTTATTTTATAAATCCCATCCTGATAATCGGATCAATATATGTTTCTTAAAATTCTTTTTTCTATTCTAAAAAAATCCGACAAAGTTTTTCAAGCAATCAGCACTGTATAATACGTCCGAAAGAAAAATTATTTTGTATTTCGTTTTAAGTTGAACGCTAATCCATTTACTGAGTTCGTACGTTTTGGGATTTCTTTTCTAGACCGTTTGATGTTATTACTTCTCCGAGATACATTTTTATACTTATTTAATTTTCTGATTTTCGAGAATTTTTAGTGTTTGTAATTTATTTGTTAGTCTTTATAGATTATTATTATTATTAAAAAAAAAAGTTCACCTTTTTTTTTCAGTTTGTTCGATTGAGGACTACGTTTTTGTATTCACTTCTCATTTTTCCGGGGGTTTTATGTCATGATCTTCCAATATTTCTCTATTATTTCGTTTTGTATTTGCGTTTTTTTCTTCTGACCACCTTGTAATATTTGTTCAAACATTTTTGTTTATTTTTTTAAACCACTAAGGTCCATTAATTTTTGTTCTAAGTATGATCATCACTGCTAATATGATCTTCACTTATCACTCTCATTCATTGGCCGAAGAATTTTTCTCTTTTTTACTTGTACGAAGTAAAAGAAGTATTTTGATCGCGAAAAATTTAGGTTTTCAGATTTTTACGGAAATATTCATTTTGACCATCCCTGAATCCATTTTCACTAGCCTCATTGTGACGTCTGTACGTATGTATCTCGTATAACTAAAAAGAATTAGGGGTAGGAGGTCGAAATTTTGGATTTAGGACTGTTGTAACATCTAGTTATGCACCTCCCCTTTTGATTGCAATCGAATGAATCAAAGGTAAACATAAAAGCCCAAAATCCAAAGAAATTTGAATTTTGGACTTTTTCTTAACTGCCGTAATAAGAACTCATTGAGAGCTTTTCAACGGTATATCATATCTTAAACTTATTTTCATTGGTTCCAGGGTTATAGGCAAACAAAATTTTAATTAATATAATATTTGGATCTTTCAAGGAGAAGGCACATCGGTTCCAAATGATTTTATTTACTTTTTTAACTTTTTTTTTTTTTAAATTTAAATGTATTGATTTATAAATAATTATTAACCTCTGATTGAAGAAAAAAAAATGAAAAAATCTAAATGTTTTAGTGAAATAATGTTTATGTACTTTTCAATTTAATTAAAAATGTATTAATTCAAAAAAAAATAAATAATAATAATTTTCAACACAGGTTAATAATTATTAACAAATCAATACATTTAAATTACAAAAAAAAAGTACATAAAGTTGAATTCGAACCGATGTGTGAATAGTTACGGGTCCGACACTTTCACATTTACACCACAAAACCTCTTGACTAACATGTAACAGAATTAATATATAAATTAACATAAAATGCTGATACGTACACCACAAAAAATGTAATGCAATGGGGTGTCTACCACAATGCAATTGTGTAACTGTCCACTGTATCAAAAAATTGGAAGATCTTATCTCAATTTCAAATGAAATAAATTTAAATGAAGTGCAGCAAAAAATATGTATTTAGTAGGCATAAAAGAAGTCATTTTGTGTCAACATCATATTTTTTTCTGTTGGAATTTGAAATTTCCCTTTTCGTTATATTTGTAAATATCTATATTATTATTATTATTATTATTTTTGAAATTAAATTCATTATTATTTTTTTTTTGTAGGTTATAGAATTTTTCCATTACATTTATTTCACCTGATTTAAAACTTATAATTCATTCAAACCAGGCGTTCTGGTTAAATTATTGCACTGCCTATTTTTAACTATTATTGAGATTTTCTTGTTGTTAGAAATATCATCTGTTAAGTCGATAGCCTAATTCCACTTTTCTCATTCATGTTTAATTGGCTTATTTATCAAAAATTTTGAACCGGTTTATTTTTTACAGTCTTTATATATATAGAGAGATGAAATATAAGATAAAATTTGTGTTCTCTTTTACATATATTTATTATTTCATCTGACGTTCATTTTTTTTTTTTTAATTTAAGATTTGCTGTCTACTTTCTGCTCTTTATATAATTTTATTTAGAAATTCCTATTTAATGAAAATCAGCTCATTAATTGACGTTACAGGAGCACTAAAAATTAAAATTACTACTTCTGTAATAATCAAGTCAACTAATCATGAAAATTTTCACGATTAAAAAATGTATTTTAAATATTGTATTTGATAATTAAAATAATACAATATATATATATTTTTTGTAACTATCTAAATATCTAATATTGATTTATTTTGTATGTAAAATTTATATTATATTTTACAGAAGAATAAATTTTTCATTTTTGTATACTACATTATAATAGTATCTTGACTACAAAACAAAAACTGTCGACTAAACGTAGCTTTATCAGCATCAAATATTATAACAGATGGGGGAATTCCCGATATTTATCGGAAGTTAATATAACAACTTTTCTTCTACCCGATCCTACCATGATAATAAAAAAATAAATGAAGTTGTATAGAGCGAATATTACAAAATGGATTGATTGAGGAAGAAAGAAGGAAGAGCAAAAGAAAAAACCAACATGAATGTAACAGAACAAGCATTGGTAAAAGAAAACAGAGCATTCTGTTCTGTCACACGTGGAGAATTCAGGAAATTGAAGGAAAATTACTTTTTAGAAAATTTTTTTTATTCTGTTGTTCATTGGTTGAGATGAACATAGTGTAGTGGTGTACTGAAACGAGGTTTATAAAGTATATATATATATATATATAAAATAGGGGTTAAGTTGAGTTAGGAGTAGGTGAAATGGTTTAATACTGAAGATAAAGAAGAAATAAGAGGAGGAGATGACGTAAGTATGGGGGGGGGGGGGTTGACTTTACTACCTTTCTAACATTACTTTTAACCTTAATACTACTAAAACTTTTATCCCCTCCCCTTTTCAAAGTCATACCATTTTATTCTCCCCCCACCACTTTCTGTACCGTATACCCTATCAAGCATATATATATATATATATATATATATATATATATATATATATATATATATATATATATATATATATATAACATCATTCGTTTTTATTTTAAATTTATAAAATAATGTTATATAACAAACTTTTCTTTATTTAAAATATTAAAATAACATTGAAAATGGTATTTTATGTATAAATATTTTTATACTTCACGTATTTTCCAAAAGCTCTTTTATATATATATATATATATATATATATATTCTCTTCCTGTTTTATTTAACTTTATAAAGAACACAGGATATTATTTTTTACTTATATACTATACATTTATTAAAAAAGAAAATAATCAATTTTCTTTTTTATTCAGTTAAATAAAATGACTTAAATGAAATAAAAATACAATTTTTTCTCAGGATTTTTATTAAAAAAAAATTCTAAAGTAAAAAATTATAAATACGAATTAAAAAGACTTATTTTATCTTTAATTTCAGTTTGGAACAACAACCAGTTACATAATTCTGTTGATAATCTTATATAATACCCGGCTATGCAGAACCTATAAAGGTTTGTTCAAATAAACCAACAATCTGGTGACTTCCCTTTTCTGTAAATGCACTTACTCATCATTATAAAAGATATTAATTAAATTATATTACTGTGAAAAAAAGATTTTTTCTTAAAAAATGAATCGTAATAAATAATTACTAATCGATGACATACAATATTAGTCACACTTTCAAATTATTCTACTCTGAGATATTTATACATATTTTCAGGTATTCATATTTCATTACTAATATAAACATAGACTAAACTTAAACTTTTAAACTTAATAAACTTTTACAAGAGTATATATATATATATATATATATATATATATATATATATAGTCCTAATAGGAGACTAAATCATTTTAACAACTTTAATCTTATAATGACAATTACAAAAAAAAAAAAAAAAACAATAATAAAGGGCTTAGGACGATAGGACTTAGGCTTTACGAGATCGTATTTGGAGTCAGTATCAAAAAATATACAACAATAAGCTAGTATTATCTGTTTCATAAAACTCTTGTAGTTCAGTGCAATTTAACACATATAGAAAAAGTATTTCCCTTCTATATTTTAGATTACAATATTTTAATCGATATTTCCAGTTAAAGGAATTCAAAAAAATAATTACATGTACAATTCGTATGTATTTGCAGTAATAGTAATAATAATCAAGTTAATTTGAAAACGGCGCAGAGGAGGAGACTTGTCATGTGGCATGTTAATGTAAAGGATAAATCTCCAATGACACTGCTAATAACAGGTGGGAGGTTCACTTGTGTTTAGGCAATGCCACCAATACCACTTTTGATAGGCAAAAGACAAATTCGATCGATAAATTTAGTAGTAAGAGACCAACCAATTCATGAGACAGCCCCCTAAAATATCTAGGGGTGTTACTGTATAAGAACGCTAAATTTACTAGCCACATCATCAACTGCTGCGAGAAGGCGGAATGCATGGTAAAAGCACTGAACGCTTTACTAACATCGCAAAGTGCGCCAAAGAGGAAATTGGTAATGTCAATAATAACATCGTCAATCTTATATGCAGCATTAGTGTGGGGGGCAACCTTACGCATAAAAAGGAATTTGACTAGAGTTACCAGCGTACACAGGAGAGCCCTAATAGGAGTAGTTTCCGCCTACCGCACGGAATCGTACGAGGGCCTCTGTGTTTCGCTTCAGTTCCGTTAGTCGATCTTCAAGTGGGAGAAAGGCTGGATATAGCTCATGGCTCGAGCAGTAGAGACGCTAGAGTACGTATGGTGACCGAATGGAAGAACAGGTGGCGTGCAAGAGGGGTGACACAATGGACCAAGCGAAATATGCATGACCTAGACGCGTTCAAATCCTAGTAAAGGCAGTTACTTTTATATGGATTTGAATACTAGATCGTGGATACCGTTGTTATTTAGTGGTTGAGTTTCAATTAACCACACATCCTAGGTATGGTCGAACTGACACTGTACAAGACTACATTTCATTTACACTCATACATATTATCCTCTGGAGTCATACCTGAACGGTAATTCCCGGAGGCTAAACAGGAAAATTAGAAGGATTTATTTGAAAATGTTGTGTTCTATCTCACAGTGGTAAAAGAAAAATAAGTACTTATAACGTATAATTTGACCTCTTCATATTTCTTAAAAAATACATACATCTCATTCAAAAAAATCCATACTTAAAGATTAATTAAAGTGTAAAATTTAAAAATAAATTGTTTAATATTTTTATTACATATTTATTTGGGAAGTAGAATTACTAAAGATGGACGAAGCAGGAGCGATATAAAATGCCGAATAGCACAAGTTAACGAGCCTTCAGTAAGAAATATAATTTCTTTACATCAAAAATTAATTTAAATGTCAGGAAAAGATTTTTGAGAGTGTATGTTTGGAGTGTCGCTTTATATGGAAGTGAAACTTGGACAATCGGAGTATCTGAGAAGAAAAGATTAGAAGATTTTGAAATGTGGTGCTATAGGAGAATGTTAAAAATCAGATGGGTGGATAAAGTGACAAATGAAGAGGTATTGCGGCAAATTAATGAAGAAAGAAGCATTTGGAAAAATATAGTTAAAAGAAGAGACAGACTTATACGCCGCATACTAAAGCATCCTGGAATAGTCGCTTTAATATTGGAAGGACAGGTAGAAGGAAAAAATTGTGTAGGCAGGCCACGTTTGGAATATGTAAAACAAATTTTTAGGGATGTAGGATGTAGAGGGTATACTGAAATGAAACGACTAGCACTAGATAGGGAATCTTGGAGAGCTGCATCAAACCAGTCCAATGACTGAAGACAAAAAAAAAAATTACATATTTGTATAAAGAGTAGCAATCGGTAAATTATACTCAATGAAACTAATATAAATAATAATTAAACTGGAGAAATTTTTCATAAAATTATTACAAGTAAAAGGGAAAAAACCACACGAAGTTATTGCATGTTGAAATATTTTAGGATGAATAATTTTAAAAAAAAACCAAGTTGAAAGCATAATATTAGCTTAAAAACATTTTACTTTGATAATTTTAATCTATTGTTTTTATCTTAACCAGCTTTTGACTAGAATTATTTAAAACATTGCTACTCATAAAACATACATACACTTTTTTTGTTGTCTACATGAACTAATTGTACCATAAAACATAATATGATTTTTAATAACTGTATACCCCATTTTTTGACATTATCACCATAATTTTCCCCTTAAATAAAACTATTTTAGCTATATTCGTCGGAAAATTAAAAAAAAAAAGAAAAAACTACTTAGTAAACTAAAAAAAATAATTTCTAATTATTTTTTATGCAGAAGTAGTTTTCTGTTAAAAATAAAAACAAACAATTTAATTCGAAATTTAGAAAATTTTCCATACAATTTGTCATAAAATAAAAATAAAAATAGTATCATAAAATAAATTTGCCCCGAGATTTAAACAATAAAAAAAAACATAAATAAAAATGTACAAGAAAATAAAATCTTTGATGATGCAGTACTATAAATATAAAAAAATATAAAAAAATTATACAAAAGAAAGAAAGAAAAAAAAGATGGTGTTAATCAAAAAAGGAAAGAAGTGTAATATAAAAAAGAAAGAATTTGAGGGGAAAGGCAAGAGGAGAAGATAGAGATTTTATATTCGTATACACAACATGCGGAATAATGCAAAAGGATATGTAAGTAAGGATTGGCTTTGAATATTGCAAGGGGGGCATCTGATACCAAAACCACACAAATGTTTTTGTGTGTGTGTGTGTGTGTGTTTTGTGGAGATTGAACTATAATATTAGCAATATACCGTAGTAGAAGAAGCAAGCAAAACATCTATACCATAAAGACGACCCTATGTGACCCACGTTTAACAGACAACTCCCCCCTACATTCCTTGTTATCACCCTTATTTCGTTCCATATAACCAAACCCCCTGACGAGATGATGCGACTTATCAAGGCCATTATTAGAGGAGAGATAAATCCGTCCTATAATCTGTCGATCAACAAATCGGAATTACTTTGGTCTAAAGAAGAAAACTTTTGATATTAATTGTCTGTAAAAGCGTAGCGTTGATAACAAATGTATATGCAAGCATATTTTATATATATATATATATATATATATATATATATATATATAAAATTCTGTTTTATTTTTTTTTTAAATAAAGCACCACAACAAAAAAAAGGAAGGAAAAATAACAGACGATATGGAAAAAAATATTGAAAAAGTTATCTCGTGGTTAAAGTGATCGAGAAAAGTACATACAGATTCATTCTGTGATCTTCGTGAGAATTTCTCAAATTTTCGACACCAATCATGCACACATAGTATATTCCTAATATACTATGAAGGGTACTATGAACTAGTATATTAATATGAACTAGTATACTACCATATGAACTAATATACCTCCTATACTTAGGAGGTATATGATAAAGTAGAAAAGTTAAAAAGAAAAAATTATTTTTCAAATAACTATTTATTTAACACAGCAAAATTTACTGTAAATTTAATTATTTCTTTTTTTTTAGGACGTAATTAAACATCTACCTCTACTAAAATAAATATGATAAAAACAATGGAAATGTTTTATTTTTTTTTGCAAAAAAATATTCTTTAAAGATAAATTTATTCTAGATAATAAATAAATACATCAATTTTTTATTTTGATTAGAATATAATAATATATTTCGAGTATTATAGGACAGTCTGGGATGAGTAGATATGCAACTCCAAGGAGATAAAAGGAACTTCTCAATCATTTATCTGGATTGATTAGGGAAAACTGTAATAGAGTAGCATCACAAAATACTCAATCATAAAATTTAGAAAAAAATAATAGTAGTAAAATTTAGATTAATTATTTACAATATAAACACGTGGAATAATTTTAAGATAAATACATGAAATAAAAAATAATCCACTATTAACGAGGCAATGAAAATAATTTGATAACTTATTTATGAACACATTGAACTGGATGTAGAAAATTCAGCATTTTTTAAAAATAAAATTGTACAACCAAGAATTTGTTTGGATAAATCAACTAAGACCACAATCAATTATACTCAATTATACAATAAAAAGTATTAATTAAATAATAATTATTTAAAATACAGTCATCAAATAATATTAAACTAAAACCGGTGAAGATACTAAATATATAAAATAAATTATTCAGAAGTCGTTAATAAAAATAATTTGAGCACATATTTATGAACACTTTTAATGGATATGAAAAACATCGAGTGTTTTTTTAATTTTATTAATTAGTATTAATTGAAAAACTTAATCAATATAGTAACAGTTCTATAAAAAAATGAATAATACCGTATTATTCACACTGGTCACTCTTCCAAATTATTCCACACTGAAACATTTATAAATATGGTTCATTAATAAATATCTTCAGAGATTCACATTTCATTATTAATATAAACATTGAATCACAGTAAGTATATTTATTTACAAATTTAGTTTTAATCGTGAAAATTCTCCATTTCTTACGAATTACAATTACAAAAAAATAAATAAATAAAGAGCTTACGAAAAATGTTAAGATCATGCTTGGAATCAGCCTTAAAAAATACAGATAAAATTATCTGTTTAACAAAATTCTTGTATGCTAACGTAATTTAATACTTACAGAAAAATATTTTCATTCAACAATTTAAATTATAATATTTTAATCTACATACCGGTGTGTGGTTGGAAAGGTTTAGGGGAATTTAAATAAATAGTTACTAGATAACCTCGTGTTTGTATTTGCAGTTATAATCATTAAATTAATATGAAAACGGTCGGGAGGAGGAGTCTTGTTATTTGGTATGTTAATATAAAAGATAGATCTCCAATGATACTGTTTATAATAGGTGGGAGGTTCCCTTATGAATGGGAAAGACCACCAATCACAATAAAGATGTAGATAAAATTATGCCTTTAAATACAACCGGATATATTAATGAAACCCACCGGGTTAATCTAGTGGTTAACGCGTCTTCCCAAATCAGCTGATTTGGAAGTCAAGAGTTACAGCGTTCAAGTCCTAGTAAAGCCAGTTATTTTTACACGGATTTGAATACTAGATCGTGGATACCGGTTTTCTTTGGTGGTTGGGTTACAATTAACCATACATCTCAGGAATGGTCGAACTGAGAATGTACAAGACTACACTTCATTTATACTCATACATATCATCCTCATTCGTCCTCTGAAGAATTATCTAAACGGTAGTTACCGGAGGCTAAACAGGAAAAAGAAAGGATATATTAATGAAGCTGTAGTAATTATATTATCTATATAATTACATTATCTTTTTTTAATATATTTTAATTACATTTTTTTGTTACTTTATCCAAAATCCCTTAGTAAAAAAAAAATATATATATTTTTGCAGTTTTACCTATTGTAACAAGATCGGTACAGCGGGCCTGAGTAACGGATTCCTATCAATTATTATGAAAGTAATTGTAATTATGAAAGTAATTATTATTAATATAATAATTGGAATAATCCAGAAAGGGACAAACAGAACCCTTTTTTTAAAGAATAGGTCCGTTTTACATTTGTCTTTTTGTTATACTGCTCGCTAACACACAATGAACAACTCCTGTACGCTGAGACGAGACCAGGTTTGAAATTCATATGAACAAAAACCTCGGTTGACTGTTCTCATGCTTGAGTCCGGTCCGACACGTAAAGAGGCTAGCAGTATAAATAGCTCTGGAAGACCAGCTAAAAAATCAGTTCGGTGGAGTACAGTTCGTTACGGCGTCGGTCCCGCAAGGGCAGTTCTACGAGGAGAGGATGCGAGTTGTATGGGTTCGGTGGAGTTCTGCGAACCAGTCCAGCGACACGTTACGACGACGGGAGTATACAAGACGTCACTCCAGAAAGGAGCGTATCCAGTTCGATACGATTAAGATGTCGCCACGAGTAATTCCAGTAATCAAGAATTACTGTCGGTGAGTTACAGTAAAACTATAAGTGTATAAGTGAAAGAAATAATGATGGAATAGATTTCATTCAAAACTGTTAGGGTAGACAACAAAAAGGGATTTACAAGTGAATTTTATAAGATTGTTAATATAAGACTAGTAGTTATAAAGGGTTAAAACTAGCGGTTTCTTTTGTTAATGGGTCTGAATAGACATTACTATCACCATTTGATGTATAATAATTTTATTATTATTCCTTGTTGATTACATTGTGTATTTTTCTCTCTTTTTATGTCATGCTTACAGTTTTGATTATGTTATGTCTTAAGTCATATAATTATCATTTAATACTATTATTGTGGTTGTAATTACAATATTAATATTTCTATTCATTAATTGTTTTATTATTATTATTATTATTATTATTAATTTGCCTGGTTGTAATTTGAACATTTTAAACCAATAAACTGTAATTATATAAACATTTTAAATTATCAACAAACTTTGAGTAATCTGATCTAGTCGCAGAACTCGCGACAATATAAATTTCTATGAAAATTATAAAAATATGTTGTTTTATTTTATTGTAAAACAGTATAAATAATTTAAAAATACAAAATAAATACAAAATTTATTTTTTTATTATAAAGTCTTACTTCTCTTAGGATAAAATAAAGAAAGTACATAAAGACGATATGATAATTTTTCATTGTATAAAATTCTGATAACAAGCCACCATGAAAAAAGTCGGTTAAACAATATAGCAAAGTGCAGGGTAACGTACATGTCTACATTATTAATAATAAGGACTTATGTATGACCTTTGACCTACATTTACCATGAATAAAGATAAAATACAAAAATATTTTTTAGTATCTTTTGTATGTTGACTACCAGACAACGTATTGTGTTAATAACTAAAGATTTACTGCCGTCCCTTATAATGGTAAAGTATGAGGAAAAAATACACAGCAACTCATTATACAAACCACTTGGTTCTAAAACCACTTGTTCTACATTGTACTGTATTGTATGTATAATACTTTAAAGTGTAAGCAAAATGTAATCTCTATTATACAGTGAACACACAATGACGTTTTGTGTTTGTCATTACACGATGGTAAAAAATGAAAGGACATGCTGTTTTATATAAATTTAAAACAAAAAAAAAATAGAAGAACAAAAGAGTAAAACTGATGTAAAAGGTTACAAAGAACGACGTAAAATTTAAAGTTACGCATAAAACGAGTAGATTATTTTTTTACGTCAGTTTTAAAACATAGAAGCTATATTTATGATTAGAAATTCTAAAAAATATAAGCTATATTATTTATATTCATGGAATAATTAAAAAATGTATTTAAAAAAAATTTGTGCACACTACATGACTTCCTTGTCAGCATATTAAATTATATATACACATTTTTTGCTGCCTTTCATTTAAACTTATTTCATTTGAAAGTGAAATACGATCCTCCAATTGTTTAATAAAATGGACAGTTGGTGGACACCGCATTGCATCACATTTTTTTGTGGCGTCCAAATTAGCATATAATTTTATTTTATATATTAAATTTATTTCACCTTGATTAAGAAATTATGTAGTGTAAGTGAGAAGGTATTGGATTTGTAATCATATTCACATCAGTTGGAATCCGAGTTCATATGCATATTTTTTTAATTTAAATATATAGATTTATTAATAATTATTAACTTCTGTAAATATATTTGAACCAAAATTAAGTACATAAAATTTTATTTCACTAATAACTTCTGATATTTTTCATATATTTATTTAATCAGAGGTAATTATTATTAAATCATATATTGAAATTAAAAAAAAAAAAAAAATGAAATGAAGTATGAGTCGAACTGATGTGTCTTCCCCCTTGTAAGATCCAAAATTTCATTAATTAAAATTTTATTTAGCTATAACTCTGTAACCAATGAAAATCATACCACTTATGATATATCGTTGGAAACTCAATGAGAGCTTATTACTGCAGTTAAGAAAAAGTCCAAAATCCAATTTTTTTGAATTTTGGGCTTTTTTGGACACTTTTGGTCTAGTCGATTGCAATCAAAAGGGGAGGTGCACAACTAGATGTTACAACAGTCCTAAAAACAAAATTTCAACCTTCTATATCTAATCTTTTTGAGTTATGCGATATATACGTACGTACAGACCTCACGCCGAAACTAGTCCAAATGGATTCAGTGATGGTCAAAATAGATATTTCCGATGAAATATGAAAACCTTAGGTTTTTGCGATTACAGTACTTCCTTTACTTCATACAAGGAAGTAAAAATGTAATGATTTTTGATCTTGAACTAGAGTAAATATTCAAATCATTTTCTCCCTTTTTCATCCATACAAAAGGTAGAGTCATTAATGTTATACTGAGTGATTTACGAGGAATCTACAGGTGAAAATAAAGAAAATTTTGATATAAACATACATTATGAAAGGCTTCGTTAGCCAGTATCAGCTGGCGAAAGATTTCCTCCAGATTTTTGCGGCTTCATTAAAGTTAAACCCAGATTGTATGTAATTCTTGGGAACAAACTTAAGGGATAAATTTAGTGTTTTATACGAAATTTTACCTAAATTAACATATAAATAAATTATATTATAAATTATAAATTAACAAAATTAAGTCTCAGGATTGTATTTTTAGTAATATTAGAGAAATATCGGGTATAGTACAATAGGAGTTGAAACACAACCTTTTTTTTGAGTTTTTTCGAATATATCACCCTGATTTCTATTCCAAAAGTAAAATAAAGATACTGGAATTTAATTTAAATTTATATTTGAATGTTTCAAATGGTTTTAACTTAAAAAAAATTAATAGATTTACAAATTTATTTGTAGTAAATTTCGAGATAATTATTGTAAAACACAAAAGATTGGTATCGTAAAATAAAATTTTTTAGGTTACACATACAATAACTTTTAAATAAATTTTGTCGAGGATTTAATTTTGAGAAAACCTAAAAAATAATAATATAAACTAATTAATCATAAAAAAGAATTTTTTCGAGCTTTTGACTTTTATTAAAAACAAAACAGATGGAAACATGGTAAAAAAAATAAAAGTCTTTATTTTAAAGCAAAACTAGAACCATTTCAATCTTACAAAATATCTAAAAAAAAATAAAATTATTAAAAATAAATAAAACTTAAATCAACACTTTTTGTGCCGGAGTAGTAGCATCTCAGCCTTTCACACGGAAGTCCTGGGTTCGAATTCCGGTCAGGCATGTCATTTTTCATACGACACAAATGGTTAATAGTATTACTCAAATTTCATCACATTGTATTATACATTTTAAAAAACGAAAATTTATTATTTAAAAGTAAATAAATTAAACAATATTTTTTATTTGTAAATTGAAAATATTTCCGGGTCATCAATAATTAAACTTTAAGTAATGGATTTGAATAGTTCTGTATGTTAAATAAAACAAAATAAAATAAAATTACAGGACTTATTTCACTTTCTTACCGTTTTAGTTTTTATTCAATTTTTCCGGTAAATTTTCGATCCCTCTATCACAAAAAAACAGGAAAAACTTACCCCTTATGTTCCAAGAAATTCAGTATGGTTTCATTTAACTATTTGTGCATAAATTAGGGAATTATATTATTCGCAAGCTATAATTCAAAAACGTTTATAAGAAATTTTTCTTTACTTCTATTTGAACATGTCCTGAAATTCCATCATTTACTTTAGGAAATAACCAAATATGGATGCATTAAATATTCCAAAAAAAAATATATATATAATTAAAAATTCCCTTTTGCGCACGTCGGAAGACGGAGGTAGATTTCACCGGTGCTAAGTAGGGATAAAAAATGATTTCACCTTAAAGTTAAGAAAAACTTCAAATTTACTCAATACGACAATGGTTGCATGTGAAAAAAGTTTCACATGTTTAGCATACGACAACCCCATCTTCTTACAATTCCAGCAACATTTTGATCATCCCTTGTCGTAAGGGTTGGTCATATAAAAAATTATTTTAGGCAAAAGTTATAGGTAATGTTTAGAGGACTAACGATCACTTTAAACCGATTCGAAATTGTGCTTATTAAGGGAAGTATGTTTCTTTTTTCTCTTCAAAACTACATTTTTTCCACCCCCTGGGCCAATGGTTGGTGATCTCAAAAAACTGTACTGAAGTAAGATTTAGGCCCTTATCCAAAGAATAGTTGGAACTTTAAACGAATTCCATATTTTAAATAATAAGAAAATTATAGAGATATTTTGTATTTTCGAAAAAGCCCCCCCCATTTTTACCCCCATGGTCCGATTTTGGCCGTTAAAGAATCGACCGAGATTTTGGGACGAATTATTTTTAAAGAACAATTTGAAAGTGATTGGCGCAAAATTACGGCAGTTATCATGTCCACAAGAAAGTGAAATATATATATACACACACACACACACACACACACACACACACACACACACACACACACACAGACACACACACACACACACAAGTATATAACATTTTAAGCTGTCAGTGGTTTTGGGGTCTGGGGGATGAAATATATGGTCTGGGTCTGAAACGGAAGTATATGGTAAAATTATTCGTATGTTGAATCATGGTTCCCATTGCCATAGGCAGCTTCTTATAAAATCTACCTAAAATTAGAGCTAAATGCAAATTTAACTATATTATAAATTTTTCAAAATTAATATAATTTAAGAATAAATTATTAAAAATGCAAATCCACTTTACCAGCAAATTTAGTGTGACTCGTGATCCTTCGGTTTATTTCAAAACCATCAGGAGATAAAATGTTATAATTAGTTAAAAAATTAAATGAAAGGCATTATTGAAATTTTTGTTTTTGACATTATTTAATTTTTAATTTAATTATAATATTTTTTTTATCTCCTGATGATGATTTTGAGATAAACCGAAACATCTTGAGTTACACTTAATTTGCTGGTAAGGTAACCTTTAAAATCCTTTAAAGGTTTATTAAAGGTCAATTTATGAAATATATCAGCGGTAACCATGTTCGAGAAATTAATTTAAGAATATATATATATATATTATATAAAAATATTATACAGATTTTCTTTATTCTTAAAAGAAACAACCCTGAGCATTTTTTCTTTAACTCCCTACCAATCTTACTTACATAACGCAATATAGTAAGGGGCAAAAGAACAATGTAGGCCATCCAACCCTCAAAACCACTGTTTAACTATTCTCCCCTTTATAGCTACAATTCCGTTATTGTTAGTAGAAGTCTGAGTATGTAGAAGAAAAATATACTACCCTAAATATAGTACATTTAAGAAAATCAATAAATTACAATAGATCTTGTAGATTCAAAAACATATTGGTGGAAAATTTAATGAATTAGTAATTTTTAATGAGTTCGATTAAAAATCCATTTATATACTTTTTAATTACACGTATTTATTTATATAGATGCGATAACGTTAATATTTATTTATTATATGAATGAAAATTTTCATGTGAAATGATAGCGTCTCAGCGTTTTTCACCATGTACCGGGTTCAAATCCAGGTCAGGGGTTTTCATACGATAATAAATTCCATTTCCGTATTTCCTGAGTAAAATCTTTTGATACTGAATTAATTTAAAAAAAAAGAGAATTATATTTAGTATATAAATATCGTTATGTATCGTTAAATATCTTTTATCAAGGAAATAGATCGTAAATGAATTTTTAAAAGTTCCTAAATTTTGGATGGATTTTTCATTTCATAGATAGTACTTTAAAATACTATTAAATAAATTGGAAATTTGCAAAAAAAAAAAATTGTGTATGATACAGGATTATTCAGGAAAACTAGAAATTTTGAGAAATCTGTAGGTAGCCCTGGGATATTATCAACAGTGAATCTATTCGAACAATTCAAATGGAAATCTAACGCTATCTTACCATTTAATTATCATGGATACTTGGAGTGGTAAAAAACAAAGAAAGAATAAAAACATTAAGAGAAGATGATGAATATAAAGAGAGAGAAAATTTGAAAACTAGACATACACAAATTAAGATCAGAAGAATTATATCAAACTAAAGGGCGATTAAATGATCGGCAACAAATAAACGAAATGATTATTAACTCGGACTTAAGTAGTTAAAGGGATATTGTTTGACAATATCAGAGGAGTAACAAACTAAAAGCTAACATATTTTTGTAATTTATTGAAGATCGGGCATGGTGCCTCAGTGTATTTTTTGTTCTTGTGAGGGTCTATTTTTCAGTCACTTTATAGTTGTTAAATTTAATGTAGATAAAATTAAACAGAAATTCCAGAATAATTAAAGAAAATTAAACAGAAATTAAACTAGAAAATTCGAAAATTATACGATTCTAAATTATAATTTTCAATTAATATTAAATAATCAGTAGTCTCACCAAATCTATTACATATACACATATGTAATACGCTTATTAAATTACATATATATATTTTTAAATGTACATCAAATTTTATTTCACTAATAAGAGTAATTTCTGATTTTTTTTCATATTTTTTTTTTGTTATTATTATTGAATAATTATTTATTGTAAAAGTTTTTATACAATCATGAGTTAATAATTATTAATAAATCATTATATTTAAATTAAAAAAAAAGTTAAAAAAAATTAATTAAAAAAAGGAGATGAAGTCTGATTCGAAACGATATGCCTTCCTTGTAAGATCCAAATATTTCATTAAATAAAATTTTATTTGACTATAACTCTGGAACCAATGAAAATAAGTACCACTTATGATAAATCGTTGAAAATCTCGCAATGAGAGCTTATTATAACTGTTAAGGAAAAGTTCCAAATCGAAATGTTTTGGGATTTTGAGTTTTTTGGACACTTTTGATTCAGTCGACTGCTATCAAAAGGGGAGGTGCACAATTATATATTACAAAAGTCCTAAATGCAAAATGTTAACATTCTACAGCTAACCGCTTTTGAGATATGCGAGATACGTACATACGTATGTACGTACAGACATCACGCCGAAACTAGTAAAAATGGATTCAGGGATAGCCAAAATCGATATTTTCGTTGAAATCTGAAAACCGAAATTTTTCGTGATCACAATACTTCCTTTACTTTGTACAAAGAAGTCAAAAGGAAAAAAATTAAGGATAGAACTGTTTTTAAAAAAAAAATCACAACTCAAGAAATGTGCAAGAAAAGTGAAGGATTATGAAGGTTTTTGTTGTTAGTATGCTAAATTCATAAACGTTATTTAGTTACAAATGGCAAAAATATTTACCATAATCATGTATAATGAAACATAAACCATGTAACAACTTGTAGCCAAGAACAAGAAAAAGCTGGAAAAAGTTGGAAAAAGCTTTTTCCAACTTATAGATAAATTTATTTAATGTAAGGTTTTCATATCTTTTTTTTTATACATATATACGCACACATTACAAAATAGTGGATTGAGGGAAAAATCCTTCGTATTTTATTACAAAAGTAAAACACAAGTGCAAAAAAAAATATTTAAAATAAAATTTTTTAAGAAAATAAGTATCTTTTGATCGACCACCTTTTGTCATTTTTGAGGTAAAAGCACATTCTTATTAGTGCAGAACTTCTGAATTATTTCGACGAAAATCTGCGATAGATAATTGAATTTTACAGACCTCTTTTGAAGAAAACTTTATTCTGTTAGAAAAATACTGTGGAGATCGAAACAAATGGCAGTGCAACGCCAGGAGTATGTAGTCAAAGTAAGGTCAAATAAGTGCAAGGTCAGATGATAGCATTAAAATGACAACATCAAAACTTCCCAGCCAAGTTTACTGGTCTACAAAAGTGGTGGTCAACAGTAATGGTTTTGGGGTCCTTTCTTATCAATCGATAAATTCTGATCGTTTTATTTCGATTACTTATGATAATCGAGATAAAAGCGTTAGTTTGATTGGACGGTAGCAGCTTATAATGAAAAATTTCATTCCAATCCTGGAATTACTGAGATCGAACCCGGAAAACCCAGTTTTGAATCCCGGTCAGGAATGGAATTTTCACGTGCTACAAAAATTTTCACTCAATTTCGGAAATAATACGTAACGGTGATCCCGGAGCTTAAAAAAAGAAAAAAAAATGTCTGTTCCGACCTCATCACACATACAAAATCACTTTTCTTGGGATCAATCCTGGTTTTTCCACCGTTTTCCGAGCATCCCTTGCTTCAACCACGATGTTTTTGATACATTATTGTATGTAGTAAGTGATTGATTTTTAATCGTCCGTAATGAGCCGTTTCAAAAATCGATCGATTTAGTTCTGTTTTTTTAGCAACGATTCGCATTTGAAAATTTGATCCATTTAATTTTCCAGTATTAAGTCTAGTGACTCCTAAAATCGATTATTTTTACATACTGGATTCTTTAAATTGTTTAAAGTTGTTTTATGGTAAATTTTTAGTTTTTTATCGATAATACAACTCCTAATCTGCAGTTCTTGCTCCATCTTTTTTATAATTTCATCAAATTTTTAAATCATTGATCGACCAGAATAAGGTGCATTATTAAAATCTAAATTTCCAGATTACAAACGCTTGAACTAGCTTTATGTTGCACATTCTGATACCCCACGATGTTCATAAACATCACAAATATTTTTTATCAGCCTACAAATATAATCATAACCGGTAATTATTTAGTTGAGGAGCCTCACTCTGAAATCACAAAAAAAAAAAAAACGTAACAAATCGTTGTAAAATCTTTTTAAATGTATTTTATGATGGAAATGAAGTGTCGAAAAAGTAGATATTTGAATACTGATACACAGATAATGTAGATTCTCACTTCCGGGTAATGTAGAATTCTTTCTTATTCACTATTCTACTTTTATTATATATAACTTATTCATTACATTACATTGTTGTCTGCTATTCTCACACGACGTTTAAGTTTTCTGAGATTGTATGTAAATTTTTATTAATTTTCTATTTTCCGACACCCAAAATACATCATTAAATGAATAAATATTAATTTTGAATAAATTTGATATGTTTTTTTTGTGATTTCGGGATGAGGCACCTCAACTAAATAATTACCTTATAACCTTTCTAAAAATACTCTGTGATATATCATTTTACAAAAGCACGTAAGTGTTGTCAGATTTGATTAATATTACCAGAGTGTTATCCGATTCTAAATTCATTATGAACCGATCTGGATAAAATATTTATTTATAAATATATATAATCCTAATACCACCACCGTTAGGTATCCGTTACTTCCGTTAGGCATCCTTTGCTTCAAAGGATGAGATGGATGACAATATAGCGTGTGAAAATACCATGCATAACCGGGATTCGAACCCGGGATCTCCTGATGAAAGGCCGAGACGCTACCATTTACGCCACGGAGGCCGGAAAAATATATTTAATTTAAGTTTGTCAATCCCCTTGGTGGAGTGGTACCGTTTCGGAATTTCATCTGGAGGTTCCAGATTCGAATCCCGGTCAGGCATGACATTTTTTATACGTTAATTATTTACATTTCATATTTCTAAGATCAAGCTTTAAAAGCTTGTTTGGTGAAAGAGATTATATTATCATAAAAATAAAAATAAAAATGTTTGCAACACGGCTAATAAAACGTTAAACTCTAAGCAAAATTATGCTTATTTATAAATTAATTACAAAAGTTCAGTTAGAAAACTGGATTAAAATGTAACAAATAAAAAAAAAAAATAATCGGATAATACATTGTAATAACATGTTAATAATAACCTTTTTTTTATATAGTCGCATCAACAATTATAGTCTTTAGCAACTTAACTGTAACTATTTGATCGTAAATAATAAACAATAAACATCAAAATCAAGAAACAATAAACACAATTAAGTAAAACCGCTACATTACGTTCTTCATTTCACTATAAGAGAGAAACCACAACAGTTTTTTTTTATACATTCCTTCCGGTTCAGTAAACACTTCACATCTGAATCCAGATCTAATTTTTTTTAACAGTTCCAAAGGTTGGGCAATCTATGAGCAAGTGATGTACGAACTATTTTTATATTGCGCGCCTCACAGTTCTACTGAGGAGAGCCAAAGAGATGGGCGTGGTTATTACGATTAGTGTGTCCACTCCTCAGCCGAGTTGGTGTCTTCGGTTGAATAATAAACTTAATTGTTACTTTAATAAAATATTAAGTTATTTCGTACTTATATTGAACATCATCAGCACACGATTGTATTTTTTTTATTATTTACAATAAAATTCGAACTTGGTAATTTAAGTGTGATAAAAATATAATCTATCAGATTTTATATATATATATATATATATATATATATATATATATATGAAACATATAGTGATTTCTGTTTGTTACTCTTTTACGCAAAAACCACTCATTCGATTGAGTTGAAATTTTGCATGAACATAATTTTTATATATCTTTTTTTTTCTGTCTAGCCTCCGGAACTACCGTAAGATATTATTTCAGAGGTTGATATGAATGAACGTAAATGAAATGCAGTGTTGTACAGACTCAGGTCGACCATTCCTGAGATATGTGGTTAATTGAAACCCAACCACCAAAGAATATCTAGTATTAAAATCCGTATAAAAGTAACTGCCTTTACTAGTTTTTAAATCATAGAACTCTCGACTTCGAAATCAGCCGATTTGCGATAATGATTTTACCACTAGACCAACCCGTTAGTGCATAATTTTTATGGAAAGAATATCTGGAAAGAACATACATTGTTGCCGTTACGAAATGTTACATCGTTTGAAAATGGTGGCCGTTTTAATGCCCCAATACATGCCAGATCATCAGATTATCTTCTTTGCCAATATTCGACTTCTTTTTACTATGACCAAACTGCGGTAAAATTAAATACGGAGACCATTTGCAGTATTTGAAATTCAATTTTCTACAACCAAGTCTTTTCCTATATTTCTTATCTGTTGTCTAGAAAAGTAGTTTTAAATGTGTAAAGGTGTACGACGCGGATGCCTAATCAACATAATTATTCCAGTTTACCGTGTGCGACACGACTTGAATCACTTACCTCCTGTTATTTATTTAAAAACATAAATAAATTTTTAAAAAATAAAGTTAAAAATATGGTCACCTCATCGTGAAGTTTATCAGGTAACGCTAAGAACCGTAAAGAATACTTTTTTACCCGTACAACATACGGGTAAACAGGTACACTATTTTCAAGAAGGGGAATCTGAAACCTGAATTTTTCATACTAAAGTTTCGAGTACTTTTCTGACTGGATTGTTGCCTGAAGAAATTACAATACACTGATAGTTTTCATAAAGTGAAAAGGCTTTGTTATTTATCATTATTACTATCACAAGCAAGAGGATGAACTTAGTGCGGGTGTAGGGAGCGGAGCCATCTGGCTAGACAAGAAGTGATGTATGATATATATATATATATATATATATATATATGATCTCAAAAAAATAAAAATTAAGATTTTCAATAAAATGTTTACGGTGTAAAGTGATTATGCAACAAAACCTTTATAATTTAAAATTTTAGATAGATAATATTCCAATTAATTTTTTGTTAGTAAATCATTAATTACAATATAAATTGGATTAGAAGTACTCAACTAAAATCATATAAATACGTGTAATTATGGGTTTTGTTCTATTAGAAATACTTCGATGGTACAGAAGTAAAACACATTCCGCAGTCTGATGTAAATTTCATAGTTTTACGCTAATGATTTAATTCATTAATCAAATATAATAAAAATTAATGGTACATTTAAGATTCTTTTTAAATTTGTTTGAAAGTCTTCCTTATTAAATAAAACAACATAAGTAAATTAAAAAAAAAAAATATTTTAATGAATGTAAAAAACCAGAAAAATTAGCAATTTAAATGTTAATACATTGCTTTTTATTACATTTTAATAATATCAACTGCCGCAGGAAGCAAATTTTAAACTGTTCATCAATTATTCATTGAGTACGCAATCATGTGTTTTCATTATTTTACGTTAAACTATCTAAAAAGGTCTTAACACTATATAAAAAAATTAAAATTAATAATATATAACGATATTTTTTGTTATTAATTAATCTTCTAAAGGTTTTGTATATTTTTCCACAACATTATATTCTGCCTAATATTTTAATTTTAATATCTTTTAAATCTAACTTGGCTTGATTATTTAAAAAAAAATTGATTACCTCATAATATGTTTTTATGTAATACACGTTGATAAAAAATGCAATAAGTCTTGATACCTGAATATATATATATATATATATATATATATATATATATATATATATATAAAACCTACTGATCTAATACTAGTAATTAGAATTTACTCAAAATTATATTCTAAAAATCAGGGTGACACACTAAACGATCCAACATTTTTCCTGCTTTCAACATCGTTTGCACATTCCAGGATGAATTATTTAAAGTATCTTTCAGTTTCCGATCTCGTTTTTTTTTTAAATGTACATTTTCGTTATCCATAATTCCAGTCTTGATTCCTGGCTCATCGTCTGGTTTCTTAGCATTTTATATTTCTAGGGTGGAGTTGCTAACATCATGCCCAACATTCAACCTGGAAGACCAATGGACTTTCTTCTAAGAGTTCTAATTTTATTTCCAGGATTTTAATTTTATCGTACATCTCTCTATTTGAGCTCGGTCTGTGGCCTTCCTGTGTTCGTCTTAGACAAAAAATTCTTGTTAAAATTTTGCTCTTGAGTATTTTTTATGCCAGTTATTTTTTTAGTTTTCATGTCGTAAAGCTGAACATTGTTTTTCTAGAGAGTACTAACAAAGTTGTAAATTCCATCTATTTATAATAATAAAATTACAAAAGGAGAGAAATTAGTTATCACAGAACACAGTAGGCTTATTTAGGAAGTTGTACAACCCCTTTTTATTGTTAAATTTCCTGTTACTTTGAATAATAAAGAAAAAGTTAAAAAATTTCTTACACGAATCAACGTTTTTACATTGGTTATATTGTTAAACTAATGTTAAAGGAAAGTAATAATAAATCAGGGGAAAATCTTCAATGAAGAATGAATTGGTAGAGAGTTTACGTTAGTCTTTGTATCCCCTATGCCCATCATAACTTGATCCCTCGTTGCAATGATTCTTTATTTCCGATTACATATTTCCTCTGCTCTTATTTTACTTTTCCCCCTTTTCAAACTTAATCGTGCTATCTCGCTTTGTCACTCTTTTTGTACATGCTGTGTTAACCTCATTTGTTGTACTATGCCACCCACCACAATATTCCTGCTGACAATTCCTACGGTCTTTGACGAATACTTCTCCTCAGATATATATATATATATATATATATATATATATATGCAATAATTGAGTCTCCACACGTAGCATAAAATTGGTAGCAAATTTTCGACCCTCGTGCAACCTCTTCTTGTCTCAACAACCCCTGTTTTTAACCCAACAGGGGACCTCACTACTACACATATTATATATATATATATATATATATATATAGGCGCGCGCGCACGAACACACACATATATAATTTGAGAAACATAAATAGAGAGAGAACAATGTTCTACTGTAGTTGGCAGTAATCTGCCACCCTCTGAGAGACAGTGCTACATAACACAAAATGACAATAGCACAATATCACAATTTCTCACTTTCCGTCTCTCTATATTTAGTTACACACATACACACACACACACACACACACACACACACACACCACACATATATATATATATACGCGCACACACACACACACCACACATATATATATATATATATATACGCGCACACACACACACACACACAGAGGGAGAGAGAGAGAGAGAGAGAGAGAGAGAGAGAGAGAGAGAGAGAGAGAGAGAGAGAGAGAGAGAGAGAGACATATCTGACATTATAATAACACTTCCTTATACGACTTCATTGTTCACAAATAAATTGTTCTGTCATGTTCCGTATTATATATGCCATGTTCATTTACACATTACAATTATTACATAATTATAATTTCAATTTTGCACTAAGCTATTAAACATGAGTCATACTCTTGCTTTATGGTTTGATATAGTAGGATAAGAAAATTCTTACTTTTCTGTCATTTCCCAGACCCTTCCTGACGGTCCCTACGGAGGATTTGGCTGTCTGTAAGAAGTGTGAAGAGGACAATAAAATTATAAAAAAATATTATTATTATTATATATAATGTACTTATTTATATGCATGTACATATGATAAATGTCGATGAATTAATCACATAAAAAATAATTAGCAAATTAAGATGGAAAGAAGAACGTAATAAAAGGTAGTAATGTAAGGGTGAAAGAAAAAGAAATGGTAGGGGAACAGAGAACAGAAGAAACGAAGGGAAAATCCGAAGAATAAGAATAAAAGGAAGCCCATTAAAGATCTTGATTCAGAAACCGTCAAGTCAATCTTTATGCTATATAGTACAGACGTGTCTCAGCATATAACAATATCCAATTATTAGGGCTGACTAACGAAAGGAACAAATACAATTATCACGCCCTCTTATTCCAACTAAATGATACTATTGTCAGATATATTCTCTCTCGCTTACTCCTTGTCTTTCTCCTCCTCTTTGATATCCCCTACTGTCCTATAACAATTTTATCAGATACTCCCCACCTTCAACCAAAAGACAAGCTATTTCATTGTTCTTATTTCACAATACTGTTACTAATGGTTTATTTAAATTAAATTAAATTTAGTTTTAATTGATTAAAATATAACATTATTTATTAATTTTTCCGAAAAAAATATTGTCGGAAAACAGATTTTTTTAAAATTAAAAATAACTTAGAGTGTATGAAAAAGAATGATCCGATTTCAAATAGATATATTTCATAATAAAAATATAATAATATTTAGAAGTAAAATTTATTATTTTAGTACAGTTTTTTATCACTTTTTTTTTGTCTTTTTTCATTTGACTGGTTTGATGCAGATCTCCAAGGTTCTCTATCTAGTGCTAGTCGTTTCATTCAATATACCCTCTACATCCTACATCCCTAACAATTTGTTTTACATATTCCAAACGTGGCTTGCCTACACAATTTTTTCCTTCTACCTGTCCTTCCAATAATAAAGCGAGTATTCCAGGATGCCTTAGTATGTGGCCTATAAGTCTGTCTCTTCTTTTAACTATATTTTTCCAAATGCTTCTTTCTTCATCTATTTGCCGCAACACCTCTTAATTTGTCACTTTATCCACCCATCAGATTTTTAACATTCTCCTATAGCACCACATTTCAAAAGCTTCTAATCTTTTCTTCTCAGATACTTCGATAGTCCAAGCTTTACTTCCATATAAAGAGACACTCCAAACATACTTTCAAAAATATTTTCCTGACGTTTAAATTAATTTTTGATGTAAACAAATTATATTTCTGACTGAACGCTCGTTTCGCTTGTGCTATTCTGCATTTTATATCGCTCCTGCTTCGTCCACCTTTAGTAATTCTACTTCCCAAATAACAAAATTCTTCTACCTCCATAATCTTTTCTCCTCCTATTTTCACATTCAGTGGTCCATCTTTGTTATTTCTACTACATTTCATTACTTTTGTTTTGTTCTTGTTTATTTTCGTGCGATAGTTCTTGCGTAGGACTTCATTTATGCCATTAATTGTTTCTTCTAAATCCTTTTTACTCTCGGCTAGAATTACTATATCATCAGCAAGTCTTTAGCTTTTCACCTTGTACTGTTACTCCGGATCTAAATTGTTCTTTAACATCATTAACTGCATAGGGAACATCCTTGTCGGACTCCCTTTCTTATTACGGCTTCTTTCTTATGTTCTTCAATTATTATTGTTGCTGTTTGGTTCCTGTAAATGTTAGCAATTGTTCTTCAATCTCTATAGTTGAACCCTAATTTTTTTAAATTGCTGAACATTTTATTCCAGTCTACGTTATCGAATGCTTTTTCTAGATCTATAAATGCCAAGTATGTTGGTTTTTTTTTTCTTTAATCTTCCTTCCACTATTAATCTGAGGCCTAAAATTGCTTCCTTTGTCCCTATACTTTTCCTGAAACCAAATTGGTCTTCTACTAACACTTCTTCCACTCTCCTCTCAATTCTTCTGTATAGAATTCTAGTTAAGATTTTTGATGCATGACTAGTTAAACACAATTTTTATCACAATTCGCTTCTTTGTTTTATAACATAAGAATAAATTGTTTGTTTGAATTACAGTATTTTTTTTAATAATAAAACTAATATATATTTATTTCTTAAAATAATATTAGTAACCTAATAAAAAATAATATTTAGCAAATAATTAAATATTCCTTGCGTAATGTAATAAAATATTCTAATATATAAAGGAAAACATTAAAATTTTACATAGATTTTAAAATAATTCTAATTTCATAGTCATAGAAAAGGAGATGAAACCAAATAATTTATCAGCTTAAAAAAAAAACTAAACATTTCCTCATAATCTTGTTACAATATTTGAGTGAATAGAAAAATCTGATGTGGATACCACATATAAGCCTGTTAAATTACTTATAAATATTTTTTAAAAAATGAAAACAGATTTTCTAAAGATGACGAAGCAGGAGCGATATAAAAGGCCGAATAGTACAAGCTAAACGAGCCTTCAGTAAGAAATATAATTTGTTTACATCAAAAATTAATTTAAATGTCAGGAAAAGATTTTTGAAAGTATATGTTTGGAGTGTCGCTTTATATGGAAGTGAAACTTGGACGATCGGAATATCTGAGAAGAAAAGATTAGAAGCTTTTGAAATGCAGTGCTATAGGAGAATGTTAAAAATCAGATGGGTGGATAAAGTGACAAATGAAGAGGTATTGCGGCAAATAGATGAAGAAAGAAGCATTTGGAGAAATATAGTTACAAGAAGAGACAGACTTATAGGGCACATACTAAGGCATCCTGGAATAGTCGCTTTAATATTGGAAGGACAGGTAGAAGGAAAAAATTGTGTAGGCAGGCCACGTTTGGAATATGTAAAACAAATTGTTAGGGATGTAGGATGTAGAGGGTATACTGAAATGAAACGACTAGCACTAGATAGGGAATCTTGGAGAGCTGCATCAAACCAGTCAAATGACTGAAGACAAAAAAAAAAAAATGAAAAATACATAAAATTTTATTTCATTAATAACTTATGATATTTTTCAATTTTTTTTGTATTGTTATTATTGAATTAATATTTTTCGTTTTTTTCATCGATTTGGATGAGCTCAAAACTAGAATTACGTTTTGGAGTGCGTTGCGGTAAAATTCAGTTATCATCTTAATGTTATCGTCCATCAGATGGAGCTCATATAGAAGAATTATAATTGAAGTATATTTTATTGAAGTAAAGTTTATTGAAAAGTGTTATTTTTCTTGTAATTATAAAATATTTTTATTATGAAATATATCTGTTTGAAATCGGATCATTCTTTTTCATACACTCTATGTTATTTGTAATTAAAAAAAAAATCTGTTTTCGTCAATATTTTTTTTTCGAAAAAATTAATATATAATTTTATATTTTAATCAATTATAACTAAATTTAATTTAGTTAAAATAAACCATTAGTAACAGAATTGTGAAGTAAAAAAAAATTTTTACTTCTAAAAATTATTATAGACGAAGTACTGTACACGGTGTTCGTCCTGGACATTAGAGTACAAATAATTTGTACTTGCCAGCTACCTAACGTCGTAAAATGTAACTGAAGTGGAATTTGATAATTTATATTTGAAAATTACTTTTTTAAATTTCTTCTTTGAAATTAAAATTATTTTTATTTTACTTCCAAATACATTATTACAAAGTATTGTGTACAGTATTTATTGATTTTTTATCCTCCGAAACTACCATTTCGTGTTGTTTAAAAAATCGCCCTAGCGATTAGAGGGTACAGTTTATTAAGACTTGCCTGCTACCTAACGCCGTAAAATTTAACTGAAATGCATTTAATTATTTATATTTAAATATTTATTTTTAAAGATTTCTGTTCAGAAATCTCTATTTCAGAATTATTTTTAGTATTTAACTTGTTTTTATTCTAATTTATTATTTTATTTTAATATCTATTATCCTACTATTTACTTCATATTGTGCGTTATTTTGAAACTTCTCACAGGTGGTGAGGAAGATTTACTTCAGATCAGCTACGTTTGTTCAAAAACTCGGCTATGACAGGTGAAAGCATTTATTAGGTGTTAAAGCCTCATCGTTGCCAAATTTTATTTAGTATTGGTTTACCGCCGTACAGTGGAGTACATTTGGCTTGATGAAACGGGCTCAAATTGAAATTCCCTTTGTATTTTATTCAAGAATTATACATTAAAGGTTTTTGAGGTCAAAAGTACGAAGGTATAAACGATTGTTCAGTTGAGATTGGTGAAATCTCATGTTTCCTCAATTTTTAAAATGATATATGAACTATTACTCTATTTGTGTTTTGCTTTTTTAAATAGCTATATTTTTATTTACTTTTACTTGTTTTTTATTGCATTGTAATTAAAAAAAACCTATTCCTGATTTTTGGTTTTTTCCTGAAAATTATATTTTTTACATCCTTTAACTTATTTTTACAAAATTACTTGGTGTTATAATACAGTAATAACATTACTATATATAATAAACTCCTCATACGTAATAGTTTGATTTTTTATTTATTTTTTGTTCATTTATTGCATTTTAACTTACAAAAACAGTAAATAGTTAAGAAGTACCTTTTTCGCGACAAGAAAATATCACAAGTTATATAAATGAAATAAAATTTTATGTAAAAATGTGCATATATAATTTAATAGGCGTACAAGGAAGTTATGTAGTGTCCACATTAGATTTTTTATTTATATAGATTAATTTAAAAAAATAGATTTTATAATAATCACGAGAAAAGAAACATATTATATTATTATTAAGCTGTATATATGCAAAAAAAAAAAACAGAATTTATATTCCAGAACACGAAGTAAAACATATGTAAATGAGAGAAACAAATATAATAAACATACCGCTATTTAAGATTACGCTTGATTAACTTCATTAATATACGAGTAGTTCCAATTAGCATTGGGTGGATAAGATATTTTTCTAACTAGTAAATTGATAAAAAAAAATCAATCATTTTTTTCTGTCTATCTATCTTTAGGGAAATTTATAGAATACGAAACAGATACTAACAACATTCTGCAATTTTTTAAATCGACTAAAAACACTATATATTTATATATATATATTTTTTTTTTTTCATTTTGCTCAATTATGGAACCATCAGTTCTCTCAGCGTTCCTCTTCTCTCTCTTCTGCTAGTAAATTTATGAATTTCTTACTGATCGATCTTTTTCCAAAATTACTCTTTTTTTTATTTTAAAGCTTATTTTTAGAAAATTCTATTTAAAAAAAATTATTTTATTATTATTAATTCCTGATATCTTTTTAAGACCTTTTCTTTTCCTGTTTAGCCTCCGATAACTACCGTTTAGATAATACTTCAGAGGATGAATGAGGATGATATGTATGAGTGTGAATGAAGTGCAGTCTTGTATGCGCTCCTCGCAGTTCTACTGAGGAGAGCCAAATAGATGGGCGTGGTTATTACGATTAGTGTGTCCACTCCTCAGCCGAGTTTGTGTCTTCGGTTGAATAATAAACTTAATTGTTACTTTAATAAAATATTAAGTTATTTCGTACTTATATTGAACATCATCAGCACACGATTGTATTTTTTTTTATTATTTACAATAAAATTCGAACTTGGTAATTTAAGTGTGAAAAAATATAACTTATCAGATTATATATATATATGAAACATATAGTGATTTCTTTTTGTTACTCTTTTACGAAAAAACTACTCATTCGATTGAGTTGAAATTTTGCATGAACATAATTTTTATATATCTTTTTTTTTCTGTCTAGCCTCCGGAACTACCGTAAGATATTATTTCAGAGGATGATATGAATGAACGTAAATGAAATGCAGTGTTGTACAGACTCAGTTCGACCATACCTGAGATATGTGGTTAATTGAAACCCAACCACCAAAGAACACCGGTATCCACGATCTAGTATTCAAATCTGTGTAAAAATAGCTGACTTTTTAAGACCTGAATTTCTTTTCCTGATTTAAGTTTTTCTTAACTTAAAAACAATACACCAATTTAATTTCTAAATAATGTTTAACTTAGTTCTAAATTTTTATTTCTAAATAAATATAGGAGTATTTTCTTTAGTACTTTTTTCTCTTTTTAGGCACCCCCTAGGCAACCGGTCCTCGCCGTTAAGCAAAACACAGTCACTTCGGAGAGTCGTGGCAGCCCACCCGAGCTAGCCCCCTTCTGGGGCTTCCCATCAGAGTCTCCTTAGCTTCATAGAGACATACCGACTCTCTCTTCCAGGTAGCCGATATGCCCCTCCGCTGCGGAGCTACCCTTCCCGTCACTACACTACCAGCTCCTGATATGTATTTCGCGCATCCTTCGCTTCGTGACCCACTCATACCTTGAGGGTTCTCTATGCAATCATCGGGGAGTCCCGACCCCTCCCCTCTCTTGAAATTGGGCGAGCCAAAATACTAGGAATAGATACTGCCTCCTGGCCTTATACGTCGCCACATTTCGTTCCCAATTTTTTTGTAGGCAGATTCCCACACGTACAATCCCTCCCTAACCCGAGTATACACCGTTATTTCACCCGCATTGCACCACAGGGCCATCGCCATCCTTATCATTCATCAGGCTGGAAATCCAATCCTTCCCGGAGACCGAAACACTATCCAGTGTCAAGTACACACTCTAACCTTTATGCTATATCGCACCCGGGTGTTGTCACCAGTCTTTTAGTTACTCTGTAACCTCCGTCACAGTGTCGATTAGAAACCTTAGCCCCGTATACAATCAAAGTAATACAAAGCAAAAAAGAAAAGAACAAACAATATTATCATCAAGTATAATATAACAGATATCACACATTTATCAGGATAGTCTCAATGATTCTTGTCCGCAGAAACCAAACATGGACATTTATAAAAAAGAAAGAATCAACATATAACAAACTGCTCCTTAACCAAGGAAATACAAAGTAAGAACACACAGCATTATCGTTGAGCACAATAGACACAGTAATAAAAATTCCATTAGAACGGCCTCTTTGTCCCTCGCCCTGAGTGTTACACATATACATTTACAGCAAAAGAAAGACAATAACGCAAAAAAACTTACTCTTTACCATAAAAACTATGTTCTTGAGTATCATCCTTCAAATGCGACCTATGAAAACCAAATTAACGATTTAAAAAGATTTTGATCAACTAATACTCGTATATAGACTTTCCAGTTTAGCGCTATAGCAGAGCTATAATTTTATAAGGCGAAGTATTGTAATCGGTACAATTTCGGCGTATGCGGTTTTCACCGGATCTTGACCTTTTGACACCTAAGGAACCCAAAATATCGGATGGAAATTTTCCGGATGTTCGTATGTACGTGTGCGTGTCCGACGTCACATTCTAGACTTACCTTATATTTCCAGAACTACTGGACCGATTTTGACCAAACTTGGGTCGGATTACTTCTACAAATGGGACATTAATGCCATTAGATTTTCAACTTAAAAGGTCACGGGGATGAGAATTTAGAGTGAGGTCACTCTCAGTATCTTGAGATTTCGCTTAATTCAGGTCATGTTTTTCTTAGGCACATTTTTAACAAAAAATACTATCTGGAAAAAAGTTTGCAAATCGCACCCCAATCCCAAGAAGAAATTGGCTTTAAACTATTGGCTAAGTAGGTATACTGCGTCATTAGTACTCCCTGTCATTACATGGAGCATTAATGTAGTACTGACGTGCTAAATTGTGTGTATGTGTATGTAAGCCGCGTGACGGGAAAGTCCTACAATTGCGTTATCAGCTTTTTTATTTTCGTTTTGTCATATATTACACATAATTTCTCACGCATTTCAACTATACAAAATTTGACCTTTTTTTATTCATATATATATATATATATGAATAAAAAAAGGTCAAAACCTTAGCCAAGGTTTTTTTATACGTAATAAAAAAAAAATTTGTTTAAAACTTCAACTGAACAGCTATGGATATGTTTTTAATCACAACATATAAAATAGGCGTAACCTGTTAATACCTAATAATAGATTATATAAGAACAAGCGGTCTTTTTGGGTCATGGGCGTTAAGTTTTTAATAACCTTCCTTATGAGTATCAAGAATTTAAAGATTTTAATCGTTTTAAGAAATCAATGCATTTAAATGGTTTTTTTCATTAATCCTTATTAAATTAACGAAAATCATATGTATTTATTCCATTATTTGTTAAAAATTTTAAACCGTAATAAACTTCTGTATTTTTGTATTTTCTCAAAAAAATTTACAACTTGTTATATTTTAACAAAATATGTTTATTTGTTAATATACTGAACTTATTAACGCTTATTAAAACAATATATTAATAATAATTTTGTATGATGAAAATTTGCTATAATCTTAAATGCAAATATATAATAAGCTAACAGACCCGGAAATGATTAGCTATTACGAGATTTTGAGTGTATATATGTAGATTAAATGAATACAATTGAAAGTTTGATCAAACATTAAAAAACTGAACACTAGGGAACTTCAAAAAAATTAAATCTTTCCCTTTTACCCTTTCTCCCTTTTCCCCTTTTCCATTTCCCCCTTTCATTTTTTCCTATACCCATTTCCATTTTTCCCATATTCCCTTTATAGTTCTTCCATTTCCCCTTTTCATCACCATTTTCCTTTCCTTTCCCCAATTCTCTGTTTTTCTTTTGTACATTTTCTATATATAGTTTTATACTTAAATTATATATAATATAATTTAATTATATTATAATAATTTATAATTACATTACATATAAATTAAATAGAGTATTTATTGATTAACTGAACATTACGAAACTTCACAAAATTTAACTTTTCACTTTATAAAAGTCAGAATGTAAATAAATCCAATTGTTAAAACAACACTACCTACCGGAATTAATTCAAACTCCTCTCTAAGAACAGTAGTCGATTTAAAATATCCCTAACTCTCTTTTTACTGATCAATTCGAGAATTTCAATAGTTTTAAACCTTCTCCGGATAACGCGGATCATTTTTCAAAAACTTACGCCTCAATCGGTTCAGTCGTTTTATAGTCTTTAGCGGACACACATACGAACATTAACATTTATAAATACAGAAGAAGAATTGTATATTATATTGTATATTATATTTGTATATTTGTTTGTTTGTTTCGTAAATACATCGATACCGGTGCCACCTAGCGTGTACAGTTTCTGCAAAAATATTTCTTTTCACGTAACTAATATATATATATATGTATATATATATATATATATTGAATATGAGCCAAATCGGACCAAAAATGGAATATTTCCAAATATCTCAATCCGAGTGCCATCTAGCGGATCCATTTTTTCAGAAGTATATTCTTCCATGTAAGTAACACATATTCTAAATATATGAAAAAATCGGACCATAAATACAATGTTTTGAAATATATCGACCCTAGCGCCACCTAGCGGTAAAAAATAATTCATATTTTTGCGGGCGTGCGCTAAATAACTCATCAAAGTTTCATCGAAATCGGTTTAATGGTAGGAACGTATATGAGATAAACAATCATTAATTTTTATATTTATAAATAAATAAACAAAATATAATTAGATAAAATAATCTCTTTAAAAACGGTTTTTTTTTTCGTGTAAATCATTATACATTTAAAAAAGTCTCTTGTTTTTTTTAATCTATTTTTTGGAAAAAAAGTTGCTTTATTTAGCATATTTATTTTCTAAATTGTCAATAAATACATCAGATCTAATTAATAAGAGATTTATTTGTTGATCAATAGAATAGTTCTAGAATTATTCTACCAGTATTATTCAAACTTACATTACCTGTTTAAAAATACAGAGTTAACCGGTTATTTTAATAATAGAAAACGAAAACGAAAGAAAAATTTAAATACTAAACTACTGAAAAAAACAACAGCAAAGGTATTTTAAAAATGTCATTAGAAAATAGAATATATAACCTAACAAGAAAAGTCTATAAAACTAATTAAAGAGATAGAGAGAAAACTAAAAAAAAAAAAACGAAATATTTAGGTTTAGTTCATCGGTCTGGTCTAGTGGTTAATTTGTCGTTGCCAATCAATTGTATAACAGCTGATTTTGGAAATCTAAAATTGAGAGAAATACAGATTTGAATATTAGGCAATGGATATCAGTGTACTTTGATGATTAGGATTCAAAAAACAACACTTCTTAAGAATAATCGGTCTGAGTCGGTACATTTAAGACTACAACTCATTTACATGTCATATATATATAATCCTCATCTCGTTGGGATAAGAAAGGGTTGCTTATTGTTTACCAGTTGAAAAGATTGCAACGTACACATTAGGAAAATAAAATACTTGGGTAAAAGAAAAAAAAATTCGATGTGGACACCAGAGGATTTTCTTGTACGCCTATTAAATTACATTAACACATTTTTTTGATCACTTCATTTAAACTTATTTCATTCGAAAGTGAGATAGTGAGATACGATCCTACAATTCTTTAATAAAGTGAACAGTTACACAATTGCTGAAATATTAATTTTTATTAACATCAAATACAATTATTGATTCAACAATCTTACATTAAATATTAGGGTAGAGTAAAAGTCCCTTTATTACTAGTATTACTAGATCAGTATTTATTCGTATATTTGTGAGGTTATTCCGTATAGTGAATTCCTGAATACTTGGAAATGTTAATTTCGTTCTTACGGTGTAAAATATTCAGTTTTTATTATTGGATTATTTGGTGAATAAAAGAAATAAATCTCAAAAAAAAAGTCAATAAGATGAATATAAAGAGGAAGAAGATGTTAACAACAAGGAAACAATAAAAAAGATTAAGAAAGGATGATAAATATAAAGAGAGAAAAAATTGAAAACTAGAAAACGTGTACACAAATTAAGATCAGAATTATATCAAACCAATGAGCGATTAAATGATTGGCAACAAAAAATCAAATAAACGAAATGATGATCGATTCCAACTTGTTTTTTTTTTTTTTTTTTTTTTTGTCCAGTCATTTGACTGGTTTGATGCAGCTCTCCAAGATTCCCTATCTAGTGCTAGTCGTTTCATTTCGGTATACCCCCTACATCCTACATCCCTAACAATTTGTTTTACATATTCCAAACGTTGCCTGCCTGCACAATTTCTCCCATCTACCTGTCCCTCCAATATTAAAGCGAGAATTCCAGGATGCCGGCCTATAAGTCTGTCCCTTCTTTTAGCTATATTTTTTCAATTGCTTCTTTCTTCATCTATTTGCCGCAATACCTCTTCATTTGTCACTTTATCCACCCATCTGATTTTTAACATTCTCCTATAGCACCGCATTTCAAAAGCTTCTAATATTTTCTTCTCAGATACTCCGATCGTCCAAGTTTCACTTCCATATAAAGCGACACTCCAAACATACACTCTCAAAAATCTTTTCCTGACATTTAAATTAATTTTTGATGTAAACAAATTATATTTCTTACTGAAGGCTCGTTTAGCTTGTGCTATTCGGCATTTTATATCGCTCCTGCTTCGTCCATCTTTAGTAATTCTACTTCCCAAATAACATAATTCTTCTACCTACATTTCTACTACAGTTCATTACTTTTGTTTTCTTCTTGTTTATTTTCATGTGATAGTTCTTGCGTAGGACTTCATCCATGCCGTTCATTGTTTCTTCTAAATCTTTTTTACTTTCAGCAAGGATTATTATATCATCAGCAAATCGTACCATCTTTATCTTTTCACCTTGTACTGTTACTCCGTTGTACTTAGGAAGAATATTATCGGAGAATATCAGAGTAGTAATGAACTAAAAGATAAGAATTTTTTGCAATTTATTAAAGATCGGGCATGTATGCCTCCGTGTATATGTTGGTCTTGTGAGGGTCTATTTTTCAGTCACTCTGTAGTTAACTTTAATGTAGATAAAATTAAACAGAAATTCCAGAATAATTAAATATAATTAAACTAGAAAATCTAAAGATAACATAATTCTGATTTATAATTTTCAATTAATCAAATGTTTCATCAAAACTATTGCATATACACGTAATGTAATAATGTCTATTCAATTACGTATATATTTTTAAAATACTTAAAATTTTATTTCACTAATAACCTGATTTTATTCATATTTTTCTTTTTTTTATTGTTATCGAATAATTATTTATTGTAATTTTTTTTTTTAAAAGGATTACTAATAATTAATAAATCAATAAATTTAAATTTAAAAAAAAAATTAAAAAAGAAAAAAATGAGATGAAGTCTGATTCAAATCGATATGTCTTCCCTTATAAAATCCAAATATTTCATTAATTAAAATTTTATTTGGCTATAACTCTGGAACCAATGAAAGTAAGTATCACTTGTAATATATCGTTGAAAAGCTCTCATAAGGGCTTATTAATGTAGTTAAAAAAAGTCCAAAATCCATTATTTTTTTTGTTGCTTTTTGGATACTTTTGGTTCTGTTGATTGCAATCAAAAGGGGAGATGCACAATTAGATATTACAACAGTCCAAAATCCAAAATTTCAACATCCTACGGGTAATCGTTTTTGAGTTATGCGAGATACATATGTACGCTAGAGTGGTCCAAATAGGGCAAAATTTTTGTCGAAAAACGTGCACCCCCTGATTTAAAAGTACTCTCAAAAACATAATTTGAAAACTTGAAAATAACCTAAAACCCATGTTAAATCCCCATTAAAATTCAAGTGGAGTGGGGGATGACTTTTTTCGAACGGAAAGGGTTCATCAACGCGTCAAAAATTTTGTTTTTGAGAGTACTTTTAAATCAGGGGGTGCACGTTTTTCGACAAAAATTTTGCCCTATTTGGACCACTCTAATGTACGTACAGTCGTCACGCTGAAGGATTAAGGGATGGTCAAAATGAATATTTCTGTTGAATTCTGAAAACCGATATTTTTCACGATCATAATACTTTTTTTACTTCGTACAAGGAAGTAAAAAAAAATATTACTATTTTTTAATTAAAAAAAAAAAAAAACAAACAAAATAATCTGTCCTAAGAAATTTTACAATTAAAACATTGTTAAAACTTACTATATCAAATCCATTTGACATATCACTTTTTTTTTACAAAAAAAAAGAATCAAACAGAAAAATCTTAATTTTTACATTCTAGTATAAAATGAACAATAATAATGACTTAAAAAAAAAATATATATATAAAAGAATTTATTTTTACAACCGCTAACAAGTTTTTATCAAAGAAGAAAACAATTTAATAGCAAAAGAAAAGAAAAGAAACATTAAAACTGAAACACGTTCTCTCTTGTATATATATACACCTTGTACAGTAAATTCTAAACCATCTTAAATTGTGTTGTTCATTACGTACAGTCAAAAACAAAAGTTTAATAATAATAATAATAATACAACACAATATACTTAAGGTACTAAAGGAGAAAAAACAATCTATTACAGTTTTATAATAAGGAAAAGAAAAGATATGAGAAGCAGAAGAAGAAGGAGAAAAAATAAGCAAAGATAATTATTCTCTTCTATTATTTACTTTTTTCCCCTTTTCTTGATGAAATCAAGTCAGCTGTTTGTGACATTATTCTCCCTTTACGCCTCCCCAATATAATATATATATATATTGTTTTTTCATCATATCTTTATTTCACTTTAATACCTCCTTTCTCATTCTATTTCTTAATTTTTTCTCTTTTCCTGTCTTCTACAGAAGAAAAGTTTTCATTATTATTGTTTCTGATTGTTTTTTTTTACCGATTTTCATTTTGTAATAGACTGTTACACTTATTAGTATATTTTCTTGTTTTTCTTTTGGTATTTTATACTGTTATTTTCATTTGTAATTATTAGAAAAAATGTATATATAAATTTTTACGTATAAAATTAGGTAGATTTCATAAGAAAGCTACCTATTGTAATGGGTACCATGATTCGACTTCCGAAAAATTTCGACATATCTTCGCGTTTCACATACCCCATACCCCATAACTACTGTCAGCTCAAAAGTTTATATATGCATTTTTTTTTTACTTTTAAGGCCATAATGGATCACTTTAGTTCATTTTTTTGGCAAGTTCTTTCTTTTCTTGCTGATTTATTGTTTTTCAGCTTTTCCTTTTTGCCAGTAGTTTCTAAGGGTTTCAGATCTTCTTGCCCTTTCTTGTTCAGAGTACACCCGGCTTATTGTTTTCTTGGGTTTTGATAGGAATCTTGTTTCTTTATTTTTTTAATTTCTCATAGTTTCCGTTTTTCGTTTTTAGGTTTCCACGGGTTACGTCTAATTCCTCCATGTCTTTCTGTACTTCGTATAACCAGTTCAGTCTGCTTTTCTAGTTCCAGAAAAGTTCGATTATCCGTCTGATAAGTCTGGTCTCTTCCGTTCTGAAAATATCTCCTAGAAAGGAAATTCTCTTCTTTCTAAATTTATTAGTTATCGGGATGATCGTTTTGTAAATCTCTTCGTTTGGAATAATTCTCCATATCCCGTCTTTGTTAATGTTTTTCCCGATGCATCGTCGTAGAATCTGTCTTTCAATCTTTTCCAGTTTGTCGGTAAACCTTGTCTGCTACGATCCAAATATGGTTTCGCATCCGTAAAGTATTTCTGGTCGGATAATTGAGTAATAATGTCTTATTTCTGTGTTTACGGACATGCATATTTTGTTATAGATGTTTTGTGTTTTTATTGGGGCTTTAATGAGTTTATTTATTCTTTCATTCCAGTTTTGATTTTCTTGGAGGTTGTGTGTGATGTTTTCCCCCAAATATTTAAAGTTTTCTACTAGTTCTATGTCATTATTGTTTATTTTTATTTGCTTATGCATAGCGGGTCTCTCACCATAATTTTGGTTTTTTCGTATGAAATTTTTAGACCGATTTTTCCTGCAATCTTTTCCAGTGTTGACAGTTGGTATCTGGCCTCTTCTATAATTTGGGATAGTAGGGCTAAATCGTCCGCAAAGCCTAGGCAATTTACTGAGATACCTTTTTCTATTTTAACGTTGTCTATATTTAATTTTTTCCAATTCGGTATTGTAAATTTAATGGCACAGTCGAATAAAAGCGGTGAAATATATATGTATTTCACTTTCTTGTGAAACACGATAACTGCCGTAATTTTGCGCTAATCACTTTCAAATTGATAACACAAAATATAACGACCCAAAATCTCGGTCGAGTTCGTTAATGGCAAAAGTCGAATTATGGGGGTGGAAATGGAGGCCTCTTTAGGAAAAAAACAAAATATCGCTATAACTTTCTTATTAAGTAAAATATCGAATTCGTTCCTACTATTCTTCGGATAAGAGCCTAAAACTCATAAAAGTAATTTTTTTTGATATCACCAACCATTGGAACAGAGGGTGGAAAAAATGGGGTTTCGAAGGCAAAAGAAATAATACCTCCCTTAATAGACACAGTATCGAATCGGTTTAAAGTGATCGTTAATCCTCTAAACAATACCTAAAACTTATCTGGAACAATTTTTTATATAACCAACCCTTACGGCAGGGGATTATCAAAATGTTGTAATCGTAAGAAGATGAGGCTTGTCGTATGCTAAACATGCGAAACGTTTTTTAACATGCAACCATTGCCGTATCGAGTTAATTTGAAGTTTTTCTTAACTTTAAGATCGAAATCTTTTTTATTCTCTACTTAGCACCGATGAAATCTACCTAGCGATTTTTTGATATATGTTTAAATAAAGTTAATTATTTTCATATAGGAAATTATTATAAGAAGTTTTCAGATGATCTATAGCTCACCGGGCTGGTTTAACGTTAATTTGTCGTCGCAAAGTAGTTTTTTAAAGTTAATTTCCGACGTTAAACGTTCTGAGATTCAAATCCTAGTAATTGTTTTTATACGGATTTGAAAACTAGATGGTGTATACCGGTGTTCTTTGGTGGTCGGGTTTCTATTAACCACACGTCTCAGGAATGGTCTGCCTGAGTCTTTTTAACAGCTGATTTTCAAGTCAAAGAGTAAATCCTAATAAAGATATGTTATTTTGATGTGGATTTGAATACTATACAGTGGATAGTAGTGAAATTTGGGATGCTCATTACATACATTATATATATATATATATATATGTGTGTGTTTTAATGATGGCCGAATTAAAATCCGTAATTTTAGTTCAACGTGCGTTTCGACGTGAATTCGGAAGAGATCCATCACACAAAAATAACATAACACGTCGGTTCAAACGATTTGAAGAAACGGGATCGGTTAAGAAACAGAAATCAACCGGCAGATCAAGTGTACCAGACGAAACGGTTGAACTAATTAGACGATCGGCAATTAGAAGTCCATGGGAAGTTCATTCCCCGTCGAAGCATCGAATTAAGTATCCCAAAATCAACAGTTCACAAAGTTTTACATAAAAAACTGAAATTACGCGCTTATAAAATCCAGGTACTGCAGGAATTGAAACCCGATGATGGTGTAAAACGTTACAATTTCGCTGTTGAAATGTCGGACAGAATAAGTGAAAACGAATCGATTTTAGACGATATAATTTTTACACACGAAGCTACATTCCATGTGAATGGATGTGTTAACAAACACAATTCACGAATACGGCGCTCTGAAAACCCACACGCAATTATTGAGAAACAATGCTATTCGCCTAAAGTTAATGTTTAGTGTGGTGTGATGAAAAATCGTGTAATAAGGCCTTTCTTCTTTGCTGAAAAAACAATTAATGGAGTTGCGTATATACATGTTAACCGATTATTGCTTTCCTCAGCCGGATGATCTCGAAAATATTCATCGACTTCATTTCCAATAAGATAGTGCTCCCCCGCACTTCAATGCGTTGGTCACGGACGCTTCGAACGAAAAATTTGGAGATAGATGGATAGGCCGCCAAGGACCCGTACTTTGGCGTCCAAGGAGTCCAGACCTGACACCTTGCGATTTTTTCTTGTGGGAGTACATCAAAAGCGTTTTTTATACACAAAAAATTCGCGACCTAAACCGCTTAAAAAACAGGATTAATGAAGCAATGACAACCATTAACGAAGAAATGTTAACTAATGTTGGGAGAGAAGTTGAGTATCGTTTGGACCTTTGTCGTGTGACTAAGGGCGCACATATTGAAATTTATTAATTATGTAAAAAAATGTTTGAGACGACAAATTTGAAAAATAAAAAAACATAAACTGTAAGTAATTCTGTTTTAATTTAAACCATGTTCAAAACTGCACTATTCTTTTATGATAATCCTGTATATATGTTATTAACGAATGTAACAAACTTTCAAAACATGTTATATTGGTGTAAATATAAATGAAAATCCAAATAATCATAGGTTCGTAGATGCTTGTTTGTTTTCGTGTTTCAACTTGCTAAAACTTTCCCTTCTACTGTCCTTAGTAGGTAAAATGAAGTCATACTGAAATCCTGTAACCTGAATAAGTCTTTTATAATATTCTCACTCTGCAACTCTTTCATTTCAGTTGCGGAATACATTAACAAAAATGATACCTGCGTATTCTGCGATACAAAATTTGTTACGAATTTTTGATAATTTTATACACGCACTATTCTATTCCTTTAGATATTTTCAAACATCAAAGAAATTAGAGGTGTATGTAGGTAGATAGATAGTATTAAGAAATAGTTTTTTTTTCTGAACCAAAAGTTTACAAAATTGCCCAAAATCCAAAAGTATTTGGATTGTGGACTTTTTATTAACAACAGAAATAAGCCCTTATTGAGAACTTTTCAACGATATATGTAAGTGGTACTTATTTTAACTGGTTCCGGAGTTATAGCCAAATAAAATTTTAATTAATGAAATATTACAAGGCACATCGGTTCAAATCAGACTTCATCTCCTTTTTTTTAAACTTTTTTTTTGTAATTTAAATATATTTATTTATTAAGAATCATTAATCTCTGATAATAAAAAAAAAATTTATCAGGAATAAGTCAATAACAAAAAAAAAGTAGAACTAAAATATCAGAATTATTATTGAAATAAAATTTTATTACTTTTCATTTTAAAAAAATGTACGTATGCAATTTATTAGGCATACAAAGAAGTCATGTGGTGTCCACATCAGATTTTTTTATTGATATTTTAGAAAACTTTTTAGTTATTTTGTAATAAATAAAATTTTATTTAAATTTATTATTAAAAAATAAAAACATTTCAATGCCTACGACAGCTTTTGTTTTTTTTTTTTTTTTAATTTTTTTAATTTTATTTGTTACCGACAAAGAAAAGCATTGAACTTGTTTTTAAATTATATATTTAAAAAATATTTTAATTGTAATAAGAAATAATTATAATTCTCACTGAAACTTAAAAGTAATTATGTAAATTAATGTTAAATACCAAATTGATTTATATAAATTGCAATACGTACTAGCTATCATATCATCTGTACTAGAATTAATTATTTAATTTAAAAAAAGTAGAAAAAAAAATAAAAAAAGATCACAAAAATGAAAAAGTAAATAACTCCTGAAATTTTATTAAACAATGTTTTAAAAAACTAATTATTTAATAATTAAATCAAAAACACGGACAAGTAAGTATGCTGGTAGTTTTAAATGTAACCCGTTACGAAACATCCGGAAATTGTATAGTGGTGCTACCTAGCGGAATCATGCCAAACAACATTATCACCCACTTTAAAAAAAGATGTACCACCTACGTAGCGAAGAGTTACAAATTATAATACTATTCGTAAGAATTTAATTTTACCTAATAATGTTATTTATTGAATAATCTGTTTACGTAACTTAAAATATACGTTATGTCCATCAGTTTATTTTTATTTTAAGTTACATATTGAAGATTAAAAATTAATTAAACAAATTTTGTAAACATACTGCCGTAAAATAAATTTTTAAATAAATTTCCCAAAAAATTACCAGTTTTATAAATAAAAAAAAAAAACAACGAAAAAGATATAAATTATTTGTTATAGAGTGGGACATAAATATTACTACGCTTTTTAAAGCAATATTAGCCCCATTTTTTAATAAATAATTAAAAAACCATTGAACATTTTTTATATTATATATATTAAAACATTACGAAAAAATATAATCGGAGATATATCATTTTTTTAAATAATAAATTTACCTCATTAATTAAAATTTTATGGATAATAAATTATTTAAGTTATGAAACATTTTTAACTTATGAAAACTGTTAAATTTAACTAGGATTTTTTTTTTAATAAAAGGTTAACGTAAATCACTTTACCACAAATTTAAGATTTTTTTTTTTTATTAAAGAATTAATTCACCACAGAAACTCACAAAATAACATTGCACGTGGGAATATGAAAGAAGAAATTTTTAACGTATAAAAAAAATTTATGTAAAATAAAATTATCCACATATCAAAAACTGTGGGTATTGACTATCCAAGCGCTTTCGGATTATTCCTTCATCATCAGGTATTAATTATATATATTCAATTGAAAATAAAATTTAAAATTATTATGTTCACAACAGATTCATTTATTATTATGATTATAACATATTTTATTTTTATATAAATTTTATAATACCAACGGTGCCAGATGTTAAGAAAATTGAATATAAAAAATTCCATATATGACCGGGATTCGAAACCAGGATGAAAGCTATATTTTCATTCCAATGACAGTCATACATTTTAGATTGTAGGCCGAAATGCTACCATTTCGCCAAGGAGATCGGCCGTTCAGTAACTCCATTAATTTTATTTAAAACTGGATATTTATTTAATTTTCCATTTCTGAAATTGAGACATTATTTATTACGTATTATTTAAAATAAAAATTGGTAAATTTGTTGCTTTCATTGTTTCTTCTAAATCTTTTTTACTTTCAGCTAGGATTATTATATCATCAGCAAATCGTAGCATCTTTATCTTTTCACTTTGTACTGTTACTCCGAATCTAAATTGTTCTTTAACATCATTAACTGCTAGATCTTTGTAAAGATTAAAAAGTAACGGGGATAGGGAACATCCTTGTCGGACTCCCTTTCTTATTACGGCTTTTTTCTTATGTTCTTCAATTATTACTGTTGCTGTTTGGTTCCTGTAAATGTTAGCAGTTGTTCTTCTATCTATGTATTTGAACCCTAATTTTTTAATTTAAAAACAAATTTTAAATAAAATAAAAAAATTAACGCATAGCATTTTTAAAAAAATTAAATACTCAGCCCAGTTCAGTTATAGTATTGTAATATAAATATTATACTCGTATAATATTTTACATTTAAACAAAAAAAAAAAAAAAAATACCAATAAAATTTAATTAAATTTTCCAATTAAACAAAACTGTACTATTTTTTTTTACCAAATCTTGATTTAAAATAATAAACCAAAATTTAATTTTAATTAGATTTAATTTAATTTAATTTTCCATTTAATGAATTTTTTTTTCCTTATTTAAAGCGACTTTTATTTAAAACTTTTGTGTGTATTATACTTAACAAATAACAATTTTACGAGAAATATAAAAGAGTGTATTTTTCAACCTCAGTCTTCTGTCCTTTACCCAAGATTTTTTTTTTTAATTATTAAAAAAACAGTTCTTGAACCTTTTTTTCCAATTTTTCATGTCATATTCATATAAAACCATTAAATGTATACCCCCTTAATTTGGGTACCAAAGATTACAGTCGGCTTAATTATGTCAAAGGTTAGAAAATCAGAGTGAAATCTTTCGCCAGCCAACACTTGCTAACGAAGTGTTTCCGAGTATATGTATATGATTTTTATTTTTTATTTTCACCAATAAAAAATTTCGTCAAAGTTTGTGACATAGTAAAAAATCTGTATTATATTATATATTTATAATGAAAAGGCTGAAAAATATTTTTAACTAAAAAAAAAAAAAAAATCCTATAACTTATATTACAATGTATACTTGTAGAATATTATTATTTTTTTAAACAAAAATCCCGTTTATCTATTTTACTGCATTAGAATTTTCCTACATTTTTTTTGTATCAGAATAAATTAGAACAAACTAACCAGTAATATTTCATTAAAATTTTATTAATCTCGAAAATAACAATTTCCCGTGGTAGAGTGGTAGTATGGCTTTTATCACGTGGTTCCGAGTTTTATTCTTGATCAGGATGTAATTTTACATAATCTGTAAAAAATATATCAAAATTTATTTCTTTTATAAATATATAAATTATTTTTAAAAAAACACTTTTTTGGCACCGGTCACTTATTCTTATATAGCGCAAAAATAATGAAAAAAAATCGATAATTTCAAACTTTGATTGTCTCTCCCACCCCCAATAATTCCCCCAAAGTATTTTTTCCGCTTGTAGTACTATGCTTAGAAAGAAGTAAAAATAATTCGGTTAAAAGATATTCTATAACTAAAAAAATAGCTTTTTTTCAATTTTTGAGGAAGGGAGAATTTGGGGGGCCACAATTTTTATTTAAATGGTAAAATAAGAATGTACGCATGTATTTTTGAAAAATTTTGAGACAATTGATCCCAAAGAAACTATCAAACGTAAACCCTAGAGATATTGAAGCCAAACGTTTACCAACAAACTGTTCCGTATACGCAATTCTCTGTGCCAAATTTCATCAAATTCGGTTATCGAGTCAAACGATTTTAAGCTTCAAACAGGATACGTACATATGTACATGCATACATAATGTACGTACTAACACTAACCCCTAACTTTTTTTTTGTTGTATCTGGGTCATCAAACGTCGAAAAATGAAAAAAATCATACACCATTATAACTTTCTAGCGCAAGCGCTAGAAAGTTGTAAAAATATAAGTTAAGAGGAAAATAAAAATATAAATAATTTCTTTAAAAGAAAGACAATTCTGTTTAAATTTTAATAAACTGACATTCATGTGGTCATTTAGTAAAAGAATCTGACTATATATTATTTAAAGGGTTTTATTTTCATTCATGTCTAAAAAAATAATATCAAAAGTCAGGTTTTTAAAAAGTAAATTTTAAAGTAAATCATCATTCAGTCCATTTAAATTTTAAATTTCATTTTAAAATAAAGCAATCATTTTAAAATAGTTAGTAATTTATTAGATAAAGCTTTCTCTGGCTACTTGTGTATCTATGTGTTTGATGTACGAGTATGTATGTGTGTGCGTGTGTATTTGTGTAAATTAATAAGTTTTGAAAAGCTTTCAATTCTAGAAGAATAAATAAATAAGCCTCTTTAATAATTGATAAAATTTTACCACCCCTCCCCTAATATATATAATATACCTCCCTCCCCGTTACCAACTCCGGCTTATACCAGCCAACATCACCACCAACCCTCTAAAAAAAAAAAAATACCTTCTTTCATTCCAACACAGTTTCTCCTTCTTTATTACCTTCCCCTCCACTCAAACTCTCTCACTCTTCCTTCAAACCGATCCACCAAAAAACAACCCCTCATTCTACTACATAGCTAATACCGCATACAATCCGATTTAAAATTTCCTCCGTTCTCTTTGAAACGATTTTTTCTTAAAAGAAACAAAGTAAAGTAAAGAAAGAAGTAAAAAGAATACAAAAAAAGAAAAGAAAGTATACTGCATAGAAGACTAAAAATAAAAAAAGTAAAAAAAAAAAAAAAAAACGATGGAGGTGCTGTGCTGTTCTTTATACAACATTCTGCATAATTGTATGAGCACTTTAATTTTTTAAAAGGAACCTTTTTGATACTAAAAAACGTGGTGTGAGGCAATCTATTATTTCCTTTTTAATACAATGATGTCGAGTATTCTACCATTTTTTTTTTACATTTCTAAATTAATTTATCGTTAACATATTATTTTTCTTGTTCATACTTCGTGTTTTATCTTTTAGGTACGTACATAAAATTTATTATTTCAAATTTTTCCGGAATATAGCTAGAATAACTACATTAAAGGGAAAGTATGTCGATTACACGGTTCATTTATTAATCATTGTAAACAAAAAAAAAGGAAAAACTAAACCAGGAGAATTAGAAAAATATGCAAGTAAAATAGGATTATTAATATCATACAAAAAACAGAATGGATTTCCAAGACAAAAAGGTTAATCAATATAATTAAAATATCTCTTAATAAAAATGATCATTTAAATTTAAATACAATGAGAAGTAATCACTTTTAATGTTCTTGAATGTAAAAGTAAAAAAAAAAATTGAAAAACTTATCAACAACACAAATTTATAATAAAAATCAATATTGAGAAATCTTAAACTTAAGACAAAATATGACAGAAATTTTTTATATAAAAAAAATTAATAATACAGAACTGAATTTCTTATTAATTTTTTCTAAAAAAATGTTATAAAAAGCCAAAATTGGTATCGCAAAAACAAAAATGGATTCAAAAAGTGGTTTGTTTTTTGTTTAGTTATAGCTTTCCAAATATGTCACTTCATTTTTCCTTCAAGGGTAAAATGAAGCGATATTGAAATAATTGAAAAATTTCATTTACCAGTAAAATGTATTACAATTACTGTTCTAAAATTTATATTTCGGTGTTTGGTCAATATTCCATAATGGATTTCCAACATACTGAAATGATTATCGATCCGATTTAAGATAATAATACAATATTTTTTCTGAAACTTTTCGATTTCTTTTATTTTTAACTAGCAGACTCGGCAATGTTTCGCTATTGCTAGATTTGAGTGTTTTATATTTATATATATATATATATATTAAATGAACACAATTTTTGAGAGTTTGATAAAACATTAACAAAATGAACATAACGGACCTTCACAAAATTTAACCTTTCCCTTTTACCGTTTCTTACTTTTCCCCATCCCCTTTCCTATACCCCCTTTCCGTTTCCTACTTCCCGATTTTCTTTTTCCCCATATTAATTTTTACTAATTTCCCCTTTGCTACATCTCCCCCTTTATTTCCCCATTTATATTTTCTTTATTTCCTTTCCCCCTCCCTCTTTCACAGTTCCCCCTTTTATTTGTTTCGTTTCCCTTTCCATTTCCTTACTCTTTTTTCCCTTTCTCCTTTTTTCCCCGCGTGTAAATCGGTCCAGTAGTTTTTTAGGCTGTAGTGGACACACGATCGGAAACTTTGAAATGGAATCGTAAAATATTTAGTATAGCGTGTGTTGATTTTACGTCACAGATAGCGCTGTTTTTTAAATAAAAAACATGTTTTTCCTTGTCACACGTGTGACATATTAGGACTATAAATAGTAGGTATATAGAAATACGTGCGTATTCGAATACAACTTTGTGTCAAAATTTCGGGTGAAGAACTTTCGGGAATTTAAGATTTTGAACAAATGAACATTTACATTTTTATTTATATATATAAAAGTAAATTTTTATTTTTAATTTTTCTTCGTATTAAGTTGATCTTTTTTTTACGTAAATTATCTCACAATTAAATTTTATATAAATTTATTTGTTTAAGTCATAACAAAGTTATTGTAAATCAAAAATAAAAAAATTGTTTCGAGATATTTTTGAGTTTCTCAAAAATATTAATAATAGTGATTGTTCCTAGACTTATTTTATAAAAAAAAAAAAAAAAAAAATTTTAAAAAATAAAAATAAAAATCATACAAAACTTTAAAATTTGTCTCTCTATTTACGTTCTATAAACTTCAACAAGGCTTCATTTTACCTTTGAAACAGAAATCAGGGCGAAATATTACGCAAGCTATAAAACAAAAACAAATTACACATATCCATATTTATATAAAATATTTTCTAAATTTTATTTTTAAAACAAGTTCTAAAACTCTTTCCAATTTTACGTATAATACATTCTTTGTCTTGTTTTACAGTATTTTTAATTGATTATGTAATGAACAAATTTATTAAATAAATAAATAAAAAAATGTAAAATTTTAACATTTCTGATGTATATTTAGCGAAACTGTTAAATGTTAAGTAAGAAATAAAGGAGAACGGTTTTTATAAACTCCTTAATAATCATTTTTGGTGAAAGGTGGCATTTAAAACCTACATTTTATATATATAATTTATGGACGACTAAAAACATCATTTAAAAAATGTTATTAATATAAAAAGTGGGTCATAGCCCTGTAAATTAATATTAGTTGCAAAATTTGTTGCAAATATTTATATAATTTATACGTGTATATTGTTATTATTTATTAATATTATTATTAATAATAATGAACATGTAACAAACATAATTAAAAGTTTATTTAAAAAACAATTTTCATAAAAAGAAAAACTACTCGACTTTCCCGGCTAATAATAATAATAAAGACTAAAAGAATTACAAAAAAACAAAAGATGAATTTATATTTTTTAGAGGTAGGGAATAAATCTTCAGAAACATTTTTCTAAAAATAATAATATATAGGTTAAGCTTGACATATTTGCATAATTAAATTTTTTTTATAAAATCTAACACCACTTCAATAAAAGCAAAAAACAGGAAAACGAAAATATTCAAAAAGATTTTATGTTTGGGGTCTATAATTTAAAAAAAATTATAAAAATATTTGATACCTCTATATATATGAAGAATATAAACTTTCAAAAATTGCTTGAAAAATGTTTAAAATCAAAAGGAGATAGAGAAAAAGTACAAAAGAAAAAAATGCATATCAATTTTAATAAGTCGGGTTGATTTTTTGTTTATTTTTACTTCCTTGTACGAAGTAAAAGTATTGTGATCGCGAAAAATTTCAGATTTCAACAGAAATATCCATTTTGACTATCCCTGAATCCATTTTCACTAGTTTCGAGGTGACGTCTTCACGTACGTATCTCGCATAATTCAAAAACGATTAGCCGTAGGATATTGAAATTTTCTATTTACGAGTGTTGTAATATCTAGTTGTGTACCTCCGCTCTTGATTGCAATCGACTGAACCAAAAGTGTCTAAAAAAGACCAAAATCCAAAAAAAATTGTTTTTTGGACTTTTTCTTAACTGCAGTATTAAGCCCTCATACAGAATTTTTCAACGATATATATCATAAGTGGTACTTATTTTCATTGATAATTGACTTATCTGACAAAGAGAAACAGATCACTCCGTCGACTAGTCACAAGCCTAAAGAAATTGTGACAACAAAATCCGAGTCTACCGAAATGGAGGTGCAAGTTACTATCGAGAAAGCACCAGATCAAGACGATATAAAAACTGCAACAATGGAGCCTCCAAAAGCTCAAAGAACAGCGTCAGTGAGAGCATCTATTTCAGCTGGACCCAGCACTGCAGTAGAGATAGAATCCAGCTCATCAGCCGCGGAAAGTGCATCGCTTGCTAGTTTAGATTCAATTGCAACGATGTTAACAGCACCAATGAAGCTTTCATCACCTGATGTACGCCGGCGAACGTCATTGACATCAGAAAGAGAAGACGATGGCCTCAGATATACTCTTTCGTCAGAAGTTCGCAGGATGGAAAAACGGTGCAAGAAAGGATGGCCGAAAGGAAAGCCTAGGAAGTAATTTGTTGGATTAAAAGTTATGGAAAATGTAAAATTTTTAACATTTTTGATTCATGAGATTGTGAATCATTGAACCTTTTTTTTTACTTTTTTTTGAAGTGAGATGGGGCTAATGACCAAAGTAGTCTATGTCCCTAAAAACCTCAAAAAAAAAAAAAAAAAATAAGTGTTCTGACCAAAGGCAGGCTTTCACATGGCCGTCCCCCAATTCTACTGGATTCTGTGCCATCCGTTTAATTTTATAGTAACTTACTTCCCTTTTTATATTGTCTATCATTTTCATTCGTCACCGACCTCTTGGTTTCCTCCTTGTTACAAATCCTTCCAATGCCGTCACCTACAGGCAGTCACGTCTCAGCCAGTGTCCCAATCAACTGCATTTTTTCTTTTTATTATTTCAATAATTGCCACTCTTTCCGTCCAGCTGAACTTCTCCATCCTCCTCCAAACCCACATTTCAAAGGCCTCCAATCTTCTTTCCTCTCTCTTACTAATAGTCCATGTCTCTACCCCATAAAGGGCCACACTCCACACAAAACATTTCTCAAGTTTTTTCCTTCTCGCAGATCTAGTTTGCTACATAGCACTCTCCTCATTTTGCTGAATGCGTCCTTTGCTCTAGAAATTTGTACTTTAATTTCCTAATTACACTTCACATCTTCCTTAATGATGCACCCCAGGTACTTGAAGGATTCCACTTGCTCAACTTTATTTCCCACAATCCTAATCGTTGCCCGTTTTGGTTGATTTGCTAGTTATCATGCTTTTTGTCTTCTTTGTATTTATCTTTATCCCATGGTTCCAAAATTATACCAAAATAAAATTTTAATTAATGAAATATTTGAATTTTACAAGGGGAGGGCAGATCGATTCGAATCAGATATCATCTCCTTTTTTATAATTTAAATATATATTGATTTATTTAATAATTATTAATCTCTGATTGTAGAAAAAAATTTACAATAAATAATAATTCAATAATAACATTAAAAAAAGAAAAACATATCAGAAGTTATTAATGAAATAAAATTTTATGTAATTGTTATATGTAATTTAATATGCGTACAAGGATATCATATGGTGTCCACATCAGATTTTTTTTTGGTTTAGATGAACTAGTTGGACCTAAAAACTCAAAGATTTACCAAAAAACATCATACCCAATTTTTGACATGGGTATGTAAAAAGGAACATACTTTCCTTTTTACTATAGCTATTTTAGCAATTCACACTAGGAAAGTAAAAATGACATACTATTAAAGTAAATACGTGAATATATTACATATATAAAACAATTAAGAAAAAAAATCATGATTCAGAAGACGTTACTGAAAATTACCTAACATATATTTATGTTCATCTTTAATAGGAAATTCATCATTTGGATAATGTTTTAATTAGTATTATTCATCGAAAAATTAATATTGTTTCAATAAATGAAAAATTTTAATTATATTTTAAATAAGTTGATGGGAAAAATTGTTTAAATGAATCAGTAATGTGTAAAAAATAGCAATTCAAAACGTTTTGAGTATTCATTTTCTTATTCGATATATGAAGTATTGCTTAGAAATTCATCGATAATATAGCTTTTTTTTTAAATGTTTAATTATATTTTGAAATAAAATGTTAGAAAACATTTTAAATTGTTTAGTACATTATGGAAGCATTATAAGGCCCATTCTTATAACCCGAACTGTTTTACTGATTTATGAAATCAGTTTTATTCTCAATTTTTATAAATATGAATCATTAATATAACTGAAACTAACGAGAATGAAGTTAAAAACTAGAAGAAACCTGCTGTAAAGTAAAGAGACGAATGATATAAAAAATGTGACGATTTATTAAAAGAAGGATAAATAAACTAGTAAATAAATAATCCCATTGCAAAAGGTGTGCTTCAAGGTATATTCTAGGCGCCTTGGTTATTTATATACATATCTCCCACAATTCCTTGAGAAAAATTATACAAATTATCCATGCAATAATTTATATTATACTATTGTGGGCGTGTGTGCATGGTTTCGAACATTCTTACTTTTTAAAAATCTATAAAAATATATATTTTATATTACTTAAGTATAATTTTATTGGATTATAATGACTTTAAAAGCGTGTGAAAAAAAAAACAACATTAAAATAACGAATATTTAAAGAGCGCCAATCAAATATGTAATATTCAACGAGAAATTGAATTTAATTTGAATTTTTCATTTAAGTAAATTTAAAAGAAATTACATAAGATATACCGTTACAGTAGTTTACTATGTAAAAATAATATCGCATAAATGCCATTAATTTACAAAGAAGGCATGATCCAAGGTACTCGTATTAGCATTTATATCATCTTATACATTACAAATTCTCACAAAATACCATTAGCTAGAACTATATAGAAATAACTAGAAAGATAAAAAGCGTTAAAAGGAAAAAAAAAACTTGGTGGAAAAGAAAGAATATCTATAAATATAAATATCCTATCTACAAGAAGCTAAGCTTCCATTATATATATATATATATATATATATAAAATGTGTGTTGTGTTATATTGCAATAAAAACACCTAATTATGGACCTACCGGCAAAACTAAAGGAAAATAAAATGAGTACAGGGTACAGTATGGTCGTTGTAGTAACAACAGCAAGATACTTACTGCGTGACCAGTAAACGAGCAAGCGTATCACGCCTCATGTCTAATGATAAAATGAGGTACTCTATACAAGACAAAATGTAAGTTACATACATTCAGTTATGTTACATTACTTTTTTTGTTGTGTTTATCCTTTGTGAGATTGTTAAGCTATGTTCCATGAACAGTCATAAAGTAAATAAACTAGAAAATAAAGTATTGATAAAATAAACGTAATAATAATCAGTAATAGTTAAAATAAGTTAGCTAATACATTTAACTATTATATTAATATGTTTATCTAATATTATATTGATTTAATTACTTATTCAGTAAGTAGTCAAATAAACACGAATAAATTTATGATAATCTCTTTCATCCATTTAAATAAAATTGTAAAATATGTGATTTAAAATAATTAATATTATAAGGAATCAGATCTTAATGTTCAGATAATGATCAGATATCTAGGGGAAAAATAAAACAAAATAATACGGATAGAAGAGAAAGAAACAAATATGGTAAATGACGTGTCCTGACCAAAGATATCTTACAATAAAAAAATCTAATCAAAAAGGCCCAAAAATCAGATATTACATCATCTAACGCTTGGATGGATGTATATAAGTATGTATTTTTCAGTAAGACCAGTATAACAGACCTGAGTAATGGATTCCTGTCAATTAAGAAGAAAGTATGAGAAAATATTTAAGAAAGGAATCCAGAAGGATTCCAGAAGGATTCAAAAAGGGATCCTTTTCTCAGTCTAACAGAACCGTAAAATAATCATTCTTTGTGATACTATCAATGGCACACCTCCAACAACTGTTGTTGTTCGACGAGAAGTGTAACCGGGCCGTAATAGGAATTCATGGGAAAATGTAAGGGACGATGAGAATTCTCACCCTTTAATAAGGTATATAAACACTGCTCCGACCATTGGAAAAGTCAGTAATAAACGAATATAAGCGTAGTGATGCCGGTTATGTTTGACGCAATTGTAGGACGACATCAGTCAGCGTATAGGAGAAATGCTTGTGACGTCACAAGCATTCCAGTGTTGACAGAGGGTGAATGCAGGAAGTTGTTCGGCGAGTTACTGGTAGACAAGAAGTAAAAGTGATAAAGTATTAAATTCATTCATAAATTGTTAGGGTAGTTTCATTATAAACGGGAAGGGTATTTTCCGTGAATGGACCATAGACTGGTCTAATCTTATCTGGTTTTAAATACAAATAATAGTTGCTGAAGGTGTTAATATTAGATGTCATTGTAATATCTTAAGTCAACTGGACTGAATTCTGGTTTTTATAATTTAACTACCTTTAAATAAATTCTGTCCTTATTTTATTATTTTCTGTGTAATTTATTATTATTAACGTTTATAATTCTTATTGAGTTGTGTTACACCCCTTTCTATATTTTTAAATTAATATATTGTATTTACATATACATTTGTATTTTTTGTCTCTCAATACTAAGCGCGGAGTTCGTTCTTCCGCAAACTTGGTTAGATAGTTCAGAAGGAAAATATGTCGGGCATTCAACATCTCCGGACGAGGCCTACAGTGAAAGTAAAAGCTGAGTTAATAAATCACCGATGTAAATGTCTACCGAGGCATTTACGTACATCGGTGGCATCCCAACGAGGCCAAGCTTATTACTATGAGATGTAAAAAGTCAGAGGGCGATTGACGACCCCGTTAAAGCCCATCAGGGCTAGGAACGCAGGGGAGGTGTGGCGACCCAAACGTCACTAGGTGGGTGTCTTCCCCTAGTGTTGGATAATCACCTTGTCTAAAAAGAAATTAACGTTAATAGATATCACACTCATTTTCTAACTCATCATTTTAATTTAACCCATTTTCTCAGTAAATAATGAAGTTGCATTAATCCATTTGAAGTAAATCAACTTTGAAGCGATTGGAAAAATTACGAGTAGATGTATAGAAAATTTTGTTGTGAAATACTTTATAAGTAATACAGACAAAAATATTATTATATGTAGTTGAAAAATATGTATCACAATGAAATGCGTAGTTAATTAATTTTACATTGTGTCTTATATACTTAAAAATTTATATTCCTTATATAAAATTTATATAACACGATTACATAATAATCTTGTTTTTTATATTTTTACGTGTACTAAAAAATATTATCTGTCGATTACTGATTCTTTTAATTTGTTTAGATGTTATTTTGTTTTCCAGCCTTCATGACGCGAATGATAGCTTGTTGGCCTATTATTCCGACTGCTAAAAATAAGTTGCCTACCAATAAAAGCAATAAATTACAGTAGTATAAAATAATTTTTATCTCTAATTGTTAAATGATTTTTAAAATCGTTTTTATTATAAAAAATAATTGTTAAAATTTTTATTTTAAGTTAAATAATTTTGTAAAATTAAATTTCTTAAACATGGCTTTCACTGATCTATTTTAATAAAAAAAATTAAAAATGATATATTCACCTTACCAGCAAAAAAGATATATATTCTGTAGATCTTTCAGTTTTTTTAAACCATCACCAGAAGATTAAAAGAATTACATTACAATTAAAACGAGTACACTGTCATGATTGTCTACTATTTACGTTTCCCATTTTCAAAAGATATTTTTTTAATTAGAATCGATTTGACTGTATCGATACCACTCTGTCGTCTGTATGAAACCAGTTGTTAGTAAACTAGTTTACGGGTTTTCTTTTGTTTGTAGCCAACCAAAAGTTTTTGTCTATGATGTTTTTCTGTACATCAAGTTTCTATATCAGCAATTTAAAAATCCTTTGAATTTTTATTTAAAGTTCCTGTAAGGAATTTTTTTTCTTACTGCTCACGAGCCAGTGGTAAAGTATAAAAGTTATCACAGAATGCATGATATCCTTTATTCAGTAACCTACTAGAACTCAGTTAATTCATGATAACCTTTTGGGTAAAAGGACCATTTTGCTGTAATTTGTCCAATAGCGTGATCAACTGAGACAGGCAGGGACAAGTTGTAACATGTTCGAGCTTGCCAGTCAGCTCCCAGAGCCGCTAGAGTGTTTATCGTGTCTGTCGCGCAACATGGATTTTGAATAACGCATTGACATTAAGTTTTGTTTTAAGTTGCAAAAGAGTGCCAAAGAAGCTCACAAATGTTAGAATCGGTGTACGGCCATAATGTGGTAACTTTGAAGACTGCGTACAAGTGTATGACCGATTTAAAAACGGAAATGAGTCTATTGAAGACGAACAGCGTGCGGGACGTCCAGTAACCTCAAAAACAGTTGAAAATGTACAAAAAGTGGAAACAATGGTTCGTTCAAACAGGCGAATGACTATTCGAGAGCTATCGGAAGACTTTAACATCACGCTTGGATCCGTTCAAAGCATTTTAACTAATGAATTACAAATGAGTGCAAAATTTGTTCCCAGACTTTTGAGTGATGAACAGAAGGAAAATCGTGTGTCAATTTGCACGGAGTTGAAGGGTCGTCTTCATGCAGATCCGGACTTCATGGCCAAAATTGTAACTGAAGATGAACGTTGGGTCTATGGCTATGACCGTGAGATCAAAATGCAGAGTTCCGGATGGAAAACCAGTTCATCTCCTCGCCCTAAAAAGGCACGTCAGTCAAAATCCAACATCAAGGTCATGCTCGTTGTTTTTTTCGATAGTGAGTGCATAGTGCGATCAGAGTTCGTTCCAAGGAAAACAACTATAAACTCTGAATTTTATAAGGGTGTACTGCAACGTTTGCGAAACGATGAACGAAGAAAGCGACCAGAAAAATGGACCAATGGCTTCCTTCTTCACCATGACAACGCGCCGTGTCACACCTCGCTTCTCATTCGCGAGTTTTTGGCCGAAAAAAGTGTTCCTGTCTGTCCACATCCGTCATACTCACCGGATTTAGAACCATGCGACTTTTGGCTCTTACCAAAAATTAAAACTGTGCTTAAAGGAAAACGTTTTGACACCATTGCTGACATTGAGAGGGCCACGACCGAGCAGCTGAAAGCCCTACCGAATGACGCCTTCCAGAAGTGCCTCCAGTCATGGAGTCAACGTTGGGATAAGTGCATTGCTAGCCAAGGAGAGTACTTTGAAGGAGATTAAGTCGAATTCTATGTAACCGTATTATTTTTTTTAATAAAAATTATTCACCGTATTTTTTTATCACACCTCGTACATAACATTTTATTTCATTGATAACTTCTGATATTTTTTCATATGTTTATTATTATTATTATTTACCGAAATTTTTTTTTACAATCAGAGGTTAATAATTATTAATAAATCAATATATTTAAATTAAAAATAAAAGGTTCAAAAAGAAAAATGAAATTATTAAGGGAAAATGCTAAATATAAAGAGACATATAAAGATTATTTATATCTCTAGTAAAGAGATATAAAGAGACATAAAAAGATTAAGAGAAGATGATGAACGTAAAGAAAGAGAAAATTTGAAAATTAGAGAACGTGTACGTACACAAATTAAGATCAGAAGAATTATATCAAAGCAAAGGTCGATTAAATGATTGACAACAAACACTCTCTATTAAATTATACATAACCATGTTTTTAAATGAAAAGTCATAAAATTTTATTTCATTATTAACTTCTGATATTTTTTCATATCTTTCTTTTTATTGTTATTATTGAATAATTATTTATCGTAATTTTTTTTTACAATCAGAAGTTAATAAATTAATATTTAATTAAAAAAGAAAAAAGAGATGAGGTCTGATTCGAACCGATGTGCCTTCCTCTGTAAGATACAAATATTTCATTACTTAAAATTTTATTTGGCTATAACTCTGGAACAACTGAAAATAAATACCACTTATGATATATCGTTGAAAAGCTTTCAAGAGGGCTTATTATTGCAATTAAGACGTAAAAAATCCATATGTTTTTGGATTTTGGGTTCTTTTGACACTTTTGGTTCAGTCAATTGCAATTAAAAGAAGAGATACACAACTAGATGTTACAACAATCCTAAATTCAAAATTTCAACATCTTACGACAAATCGTTTTTGCGTTATACGAGATTAATTTGTATGTACAAACGTCACGCCGAAACTAGTCAAAGTGGTTTCAGCGATGGTCAAAATGGATATTTCCGTTGAAATTTGAAAACCGAAATTTTTCGCGATCACAATACTTCCTTGTACGAAGTACAAGGAAGTAAAAATTACAAATACTTTAATTCAATCTTCGTGGCAGAATGATTACCATCTCTGCTTTAAATCCGGGAATCCCGGGTATAAATTCCCATTAGGGATGTCAAAAAACCATTAAAAGTAATAAAAAAAAAACCTCTTGTCATTTATTCAATTTTCATTATTATTTAATTAAACAGCTTTTAAATTAAAGACATCATTTAAAAATTGACGTTATTTAAAAAGGGCAGAGGGGTGTCTTTTATCATTATTTTATATTCCTTAATTAACAACGTAAGCGGAGATCTGTAGATAAAAATATACAAGGATAATGCTGTCACGTATTTGACAGCAATCAATGATGATTTAATTTTCTAACTTGTCTTTATCGTCCATACACTTCCATGTAAACATTTTCTTGTATTCATTCTTCATTTATAGATGCTGATTAACTTTTTTTTTAACTTTTTTTATTAAGTATAGTAACGTAACTCCACCCACTGAATCTGTCATTCATTCTTTAAACAATTATTTTTAAATAAATTGATATGTGAAATGTGTGAGAATTGAGTCGTTCTAGCTTTTTATCATTTTTATGTATATAAAGTTAGAGCGCAGTATTTAGCTAAAGTAAACATTATATAGTGCCGATTTTCCTATTTAGCACTAAGTTCTTAATAATATATTTCTTAGAATTATTTATTATAGTTTAAGCCTTTTTCTTTATGAAATAATTTATTCGATTCTCCTCGTAGGTCTTGTTCGTTAACAAGTATTCTTAACGTGCTATAAGTTCTTTCCGTAATGCTCACTGGTTAACATGAGTAATTAACGTTTTATAATAATTATTAAAAATTAGCTAATACTTTACATATTGTAAAAATAATAATTAATAATAACATAGCTTAATATATATAAATTATTATAAAAAAAAAAAAAAAAAAACAATATCCGTTAAGTTAATAATAATTTAACATATACAATAAGAAGAATCTCTCACAAATTGCGAAATTAAGACATTATACAACTGCAGTTAAGACCAGTAATCTTTCGTGGCACTGAAACGTTACACCTACATGACCTTGTGAAATTTTTCAAGATCCAAGTAGCTTACTATTTTTTTATCAAATCATGACTTTTCACGCTGTAAGGAGTTCATTAATACCAAAAAAAAGAAACATTTATTTCAGTTGTATGTATGTATATATTTATTCTAAATATCATTTTTGCATGTAAATGTATGCAGAAATCTTTTTCTGTAAATTATCTGAGGAAGTAAAGGAAATTTTCGAATTTTTTTCCATCCTTTTTACTTAGGTGGTTTAGATAAAACTTTCTTACTAAAAAAAAATCCCTTTCGGCACGTCGAAAGGCGTAGATAGATTTCACCAGTGCTCAGGAGGTGATAAAAAAGATTTCAACCTTAAAGTTAAGAAAAACTTCAAATTTACTCAATACGGAAATGGTTGCATGTGAAAAAAGTTTCACATGTTTAGCATCTTCTTATAATTCCCGCAAAATGATGATTTTGATCATCCCTTGCCGTAAGGGTTGGTCATATAAAAAATTATTTTAGGCAAATTTTTAGGTAATGTTTAGAGGACTAACGACCACTTTAAACAGATTCGATACTGTACCAATTAAGGGAGGTATGATTTTTTTTGTCTTCGAAACCCAATTTTTTCCACCCCCTGGGCCAATGGTTGGTGATATCAAAAGATTTTACTTAAAAATATTTTAGGCCCTTATTTAAACAATAATAGGAACTTTGAACGAATTCGATATTTTACTTAAGAAAGTTATAGGGATATTTTATTTTATTTTTTGGTCATCCCTTGTCGTAAGGGTTGGTCGTATCAAAAATTATTTTAAGTAATGTTTAAAGAACGAACGACCACTTTAAACTCATTCGATACTTTGCCTATTAAGGGAGGTATGAATTTTTTATCTTCAAAACCGCATTTTTCCACCCTTTGGGTCAATGGTTGGTGATATCAAAAAACTTTACATAGATAAATTTTAAGCCAATATCCAAAAAAATAGTAGAAACTTTAAACTAATTCGATATTTTACTTAATAAGAAAGTTATAGCGATATTTTGTTTTTTTCGGATAAGGCCTCCTCATTTCCATCCACAAGGTTCGATTTTGGCCATTAACGAACTCGACCGAGATTTTGGGACGAGTTATTTTTAAGAAATAATTTGGAAGTGTTGGCGCATAATTACGGCAATTAACTTGTCTACAAAAACGTGAAATATTTTCCGGAAGTCGAATCATAGTATCCATTACAATAGGTAGCTTTCTTATGAAATCTACCTAATATTTGTACTTAATTCATAAAATTACAGCATAATATTTGTAAAATTTTTACCACCATCCATGAATATAGTTTTAACAATATCTCAAATACAAGTAGCAATACGTTTAAAGCATACATTAGCAATCATAAACATTAGAAACTTTTTCAGCTAATTTTTATTTTTTAATACAACTCTAACAAAATATAATAAAATTTAAAAAAATAATTTTTTATATTTATTTAAATGAAAATAGCTGTAAGGAAAAATTTCGAAATAGTTCAGGAAACCACATTTTATATACTTATTTTAATTAATTAAACAAATGTTTAACATCATGATGTGTCAAAGTATAATAACTTAGTAACAAGTAAAATAATATTAAAATAATACTTGTAAATTAAAGTACTTTAAAAAGAAAATCTAAATATACGTTGTACGAAAAATAAAAGACTAAACTAGTTCGAAATGGTTTAACATCCCTTAAACTTAAATCCTTATTCCTTTTTTAAAAGAGATAAAGGAGTTATTACATTTATTGTATCCTAGTAATGGTTGATCTGACAATTGTTCATTTAACTTTTCAACATCAATAAATCTTTTAAATTATTGTGTCATATTTACAAGAATATATCATAGTAATTACCTCAAAAAATGTAGTAAAAGGAAATCAAATGCATTGTGAAGTAATGCTAGTTTAATATTTATGTATCGTAATAGTCATGAGATGCGTTGAGTTACGTTAAATTAGTAAAACCTTTTAAATCCACCAGTTGGTCTAGTGGTGAACGCATCTTCTCACATCAGCTGATTTGGAAGTCGAGAGTTACAGCGTTCAAGTCCTAGTAAAGCCAGTAATTTTTACATGGATTTGAATACTAGATCGTGGATACCGGTGTTCTTTGGTGGTTGGGTTTCAATAACCACACATCTCAGGAATGGTCGAACTGAGAATGTACAAGACTACACTTCATCTACACTCATACATATCATCCTCTGAAGAATTATCTAAACGGTAGTTACCGGAGGCTAAACAGGAAAAAGAAAGAAAGTAAAACCTTTTAAATCCACCGGGTTGGTCTAGTGGTGAACGCATCTTCCCACATCAGCTGATTTAGAAGTCGAGAGTTCCAGCGTTCATGTCCTAGAAAAGGCAGTTACTTTTACACGGATTTGAATACTAGATTGTGGATACTGGTGTTCTTTAGTGGTTGGGTTTCAATTAACCACACATCTCAGAAATGGTCGAACTGAGACTGTATAAGACTACACTTCATTTACATTCATACATATCATCTTCAGTCATCCTCTGAAGTATTACCTTACGGTGGTTCCAGAGGCTAAACAGAAAAATAGAGTAAAATCTTTTAAACACAGTAACATATCATTCAAAAAAAATTGACATTATTAAAAACATTATTATGTGAATTTATTATATTTCATTTTAATTTTGGTTAATAATTTAACATTTACTCGTGTAATATTTTAATAAGACTGATATAACAAACATGTTTTAATATAATCTGCTTCAAGATGAATAAGAAGCGGTTACAAGAAAGAAGAAGTCCATCTAATATGGTTGAACATACACTGTAACAATAAATAAGAAAAACTTTTTTTAAATTTATTTTAGTTTAAAATTTATTATAATTAATTTATACTATTTTTTTTTTTTTTAACTCCGGGATAATTTATACTATTACCTTTAGGTTTTAGGAGGCTCGAAATCATTAGCCTCCAATAACTTTTAGATAATACGTCAGACGATGAATGAGGATGATATGTATGAGTGTAAATGAAGTGTAGTCTTGTACCTACTCAGTTCGACCATTCCTGAGATGTGTGGTTAATTGAAACCCAACAACTATTAGCTACTATTAGCCTAACTGAATATACTTCTCCACATGTTAAAACATCAGTGTTTATTAATGATGTAACTAATTATTTAATGTTTGTATTTGATTTAACAAGATCTTAAAAATGTAGTGTTAAGTAATTTAATTTTTATTTATAGATATGGCGGCAGACGAATGTAAGTTGCATCCGGTAAAGTCTTTTAAATGTCATAAATTACTGTTGTTTAAAAGCGTCTTGTGCATAATTTTTAAAGCGCGTAACACATTAGAAATTGTGATCGATTAAATAATGATTTTTATATCGGTGATTCCCCGGTTGTTTTCCCAGAATATCGCGACTTAAACATATCCTCCTACAATGACTCAAAACTGTTCTAGCTTCTTCTAATAAATCTAGAAAACTAAATACGAAGGGAAATTTGAAATAGCATTTCATCTCTTTAGTTAAAATCTCACTTATTGATATGTTCTGTTTTGAATGGACTTCGAAATTCTCACGCATGTGTTTAGTTTTTGTGGACTTTATTCATACGAATTAACTCAAAATCCAATTCTATAAAAGTTTCCTTTAAAATCTTTGTGTTTATTACTTGTTTAACAAAGTTATTTTACGACGAATATAAAACAGTGTGTTTATCGATCCGAATGTTTTATTTCATATCCCAAATTTCTTAAAAACTATTAAAAGCATTTCATGGACCTGTTTTTTTTTTTTTTAATTTTTATGTTAGAATTGATATAAAACAACTAATTATATTTACACCTTAGTTTGGATTCCAAGACATTAAAGTTTCCTAATTTTACCAAAAGCGCAGAAATCAGAGCAAATCAGAGTGTAGAGAGTCTACACTCTCTAACGAAGCGTTTTGGAACTCATTTTTATATGAACTTTATTCTTTATTTTCATCAGTATAAAATAAACTAAAGATTTGTTTTATTCTTTATGAATAACTATGTGTATCTTTTACGAAGCGTATATTAAAAAAAAAACAATTTATATTATAAAACACATTCCCTTTATGATGAAAACTTCCAGTAGAATAACTTTTAAATAAAGATGTAAATAAGAACTTTTATATGACATATATACATAACTTTTATATAACTGTTATTTAACAGTTAATAAAATATATTACCAAACCAAATAAAAATAACTTTCCAAAAAAAAAAAAAAAAAAAAACAAGAGGAAGATGTATTTGGAAAAGATAATTATTTTTATTGTAATTTTAACGCTAATTATTTTTGTATATAACTAATGAAAATATTTATATTATTATAATATAAGGAATAATGCCATAGTTTTATTTCATGAGAAAATAAATAAATATAATTATAAATAATATTAAATATTGTAATAGATTTATAACTCACGCATTCCGTATTATATTTTTCTTTATTGTATTTGCTGAATATTGTGTACTTACTCTGAAACAAAAAAAAAGTATATTAAAAATTAAATAAATAAAAAATGTTCACAAACTTTAGAAAAAATCCATATAATTCAAAGGTTTAAAAATTGTAACAACAGGTAGATAAACTTCTAGCAGTAGAAGGTGCCAGAATAAGAAAAAAAAAAGAAAATCAAGAAACTAAATCCAAAAAATTGATTGACAAAGAAAAATCCAGAAGAAACAAAAAGATTCTTACTACAAAGAATTTCTAGAATAGTGTAAACGTTTAGGATAATCGAAATCATTACGGTTTAACGAACACAAGAGTAAGTCAGCGGCTGTTACAACAGGTCAAGCACTACGCTCGGAGGTATGAATACTGCCGAGGACTAGCGAACTTTGAGTTCGCTGGTCCTCGGCAGCGAATTCGATTCAAATTGTTGGTTCCTCCAAAAACCAAGGCCTCGTTAGGCGTATTACTGCTAGCCCGAAAGGCGCTAGCACCGAAAAGACTTCAGCGGAAGGGGAATTACGCCGAGAGTACGAGGCTCAAAAACCTTAGTCTCCCACTGTCAGCCCCGGTAAATCATTTCACGCTGGTCTATAGGATAGGAACGCAAATCACCAAATCCATCCATAAATAAAACAAAATTTCACTAAATAATCAATAACCCACCCGATCAAAGGAATACACTGCAGCAAGGAATTTTGTCCAGGTTCTGCGATCTATAGGGAGAAATAAAAAACTCCCGCCATACTTGCGTTTCAAACTCAAATTCAGTGTGCGAGACCATTAGAAATGTATGTGTGTTAACAGTCGAATGATCGAGCGAAGACTGTGTCTTAACGAAACGCGAGGGGGGCAATTTATCCCCCTGTTAATCGCAGTGTCTTGAAATCGGTCCCTTGCTACTGGGTCTTTCTTATCAGGCGGGTATTTATTTATTTAATAGCACTATATATATATATATATATATATATATATATATATATATATATATATATATATATATATATATATGTGTGTGTGTGTATGTGTGTTATTTTAAGATGGACGGAGTTGTGTATTGCGTTCCGGTCTTTTGTAAATCGAGTTTTGAAATATTATTTCTACTTGGGTTATTCCTTGGGAGATTAACAAGAAATTTGCATGTTTTTTTTTTTTGACGTGATTCCTCCTCAGCGCGTAAATTGAAGGTCTTTCGATTCTGGTGATTTCAGTCGAATAGGAATTCACCTGATAGGGCCGTAATTTTGGGGGTTGTAATGCATCACTCCCTTCGCGAAGGGAGTTTTTACAGATGGGGTATCTACAGGTTAATAATTGTAAAATGAAGAAAGGAAGGATGGTGAAACTGTGTTTGGTTTTTCTTCTTCTTGTTCTTCTTATATCAGCTGAGACTTGGCTGGGCCGAGTTTGCTTTCTTCTTCTTTTTGACTGACTCTTCGAATTTGTGGGGTGAATGTTTTTATAAACATCAGTAGTGAAAATTTTTACAACCGTAGAAAAGTGTATCGCTAGAGTAATTCCGTCTTGGGATAATATTCTTGCTTGCTTTGAAATACGGATAACAGTTCGGCGAGTTCGTTGTGAACAGACGAAAGGTGTGAACTCTTTTCCTTTTCTAAATGTATGAGTAATTCGTGGATACTTCTATAAAGTTAATAAAGAAGTAATCTGTCCAAGTCTGGTGAAAATATCTCCAGTAATTCTAGAGATATACGGTGATTTATAGTACAACACCGAACACACATTCGTACATACGTACATTAACATTCGGAAAATTTCTATCCAGTTTTTGGGTTCCTTAGCTGCTAAAATGTCAAGATCTGGTGAAAACCCCATATTCTCCAACTGGACCGATTACAATGCTTTCCCTTCTAGAGCTATAACGTGACGGGAATGTAAAAGCATAAAATTCATTGGTTTTTCTCGTGAGCAAAAACGTCGCGTTTATCATTATCTGAATAAATTGCTTTGTATAGTCTAACGCAGTAGTTCCCAAACTTTTCTGAGTCGCGGCGTCCATTTTCAATTAAAATTTTTCCTTGGCGCCCTACCCTAAGTAGAAGTATGATTACTCGTAAGAGATAAAAATAAATAAAACGTAGTATCTTCATTATTTTTTTACTTTATTAACATTAAATTAATAATTATAAAGGTTTTGGTTCAATTAATTATGAAGCTTTTACAATATTTCGCGGCGCCCCTGGGAAGAGGCCGCGGCTTTCCGGGGCGCCGCGGCGCACAGTTTGGGGGTCACTGGTGTAACGTATTAAGGAACAAACTTTGATATGATATATATATATATATATATATGTATATAAATATATTTATATAGCATTACTTTACGACGGTTTATATAGAAATGGCTTAGTTTTAGTTTGGCTGCATCTTTTTATTTGATGGACTATAATAATTAGTTTTTACTTATTTAAGTTATAAAAAATTTGCTTTAAATATCAACATCGTACTTAATTAAAATAATTCAACCAAAGATTTTCCAGATACAATTTTATAAGTAATATTTTCCTTATATATATTTTTTTTATTCAAAATTTTATGTTTAAAAAAAAAAATTCCAACAAAATATGTTTTTAAGAATTGTTTATTTTATGTACATTAAAATTCAGGATACGTAGTTTACTTCTCATAAAATTGTTATTAACAATAAAGCAGTAATATAATAATATTAGTTGCCATGACAACAATAAAATATGAATTTATACGTCTTATGTGTGCATGTGTACACACATATATATATACACGTGTTTACATGTACCAGTAATTAAAGTACAGTTATGTATGTGGGCCGTTTACTGTCCTTTAGTAAGGAGGCGTCTAGTAATCGGTGTTTATCTGTGGTCTGTCGTTTTATGTGTGTGCGCGTATGTATGAGGTTATGGACGTTTACCGCTAGTATGTATTATGTACGTATCATATCTCATATCACCAAACTCTATCTGATATCATTTAACATGTACTGGTCATACCCATATAAGCTTACCGCTGTTAGCAGACACGTACACATAATCTAGCTAAAGGGTTAAAATTAATGTTAGTGCAGTAATAATAATAATAATAATAATAATAATAATAATAATGATAATAATAATAATAATAATAATAATAATAATAATAATAATAATAATAATAAAGATAAAAAAAATAATAATAATAGTAATAATAAAAAGACAAAATACGATATTATTGTATTTTTTATCTTGCTTTAGATTTTATAACTCTTTTAAAACTTTTTTACAGTCATAAAAATTGTATTAAAACCTTTAAAAAAATTGAACTATCACAATAAAAATACAAGAATTCCTTGCCCTAAATTTAATTTATATCTTCTTAAATTTATAAAATTAAAGATGGTTGCTATTTGAGAAGGGATTATAATACTTATTTTTAATTAGGAAAGTTTCCAGTTTGAATTATCGTCAAGGTTGGCGCATTATATGTTTATTAACGAAATTTACATGTCATATATATTCAAAAAAATTAAATAAAATTATCAATATACAGTACAATCTTGTTATAACGCGCATACGATTATAATGTAGATGGAGGAATATCTCCCCACCCAAAAAAGAACTATTATCAGCAGAGGCGGCTCGCATAGAGGCAATGTGGAACTGCAGCGCTCCCTATTTCCTCTTGATATTATCGATAACGTTTAATATAATGAATCCTTTTTTCTTTAATTATTTCTTTATACTTGTACAATACATAATCCTTAAGGATAATGTCAGTAGTCATCCCCCAGTTTATGAAAATGATATAAAAATCTTTGTTTGGAACTGTACGCTTCATAGTTCCAGCGGCGTGGTGTTTGGCTGTTGTGCGTTCAGGAAGATGCACGCGGGACTGCGAGAGACAGAGTGCACTGTCACTTCCGCAGTGCCGACCCTGGTATGCTGGTGGAAGGTAACTTTTTTTTAATCCACGTGTGTATGGAACGTTCCTTTTTTGTTCCCTTTTCTAGTTTTGTCGGTGAAAGGAATATGAAAATGGTTTAGTTTAGAAGATGGTGGAATGCAAGAGCTGTGATTGTCAAATCTGTCAAAAAAACAAGCTGGAATGGAGAAAGAGAAGGTATTTAAAAACTAATTATGTATTTGTTTCTGTGTACATAGAAACTTAAATTGTGCACCGTTGGACTATAGTGTTTTTAATTGAACATTTTATTAAGTTATTATCTAATATACTAAAAAATATTATCTGTATTGACATTTTATTATTTATTCGGTTAAACCGAATACGGTTTCTAATGTGCTTAAAAAACCATGTACCATGTATTCTTGAATGTGATAAAAGTGTGGAATTAGATTATTATCCTACTTCCAGCCATTCATTTTTTTTCGGTACTTTTATTTTACAGAAAACTTTAACAATTGTCTTGAAAAGGCTCAGAAAAGCATTTACTGGAGCAGAATTCCCACTAATTTTTGCTACGATTCGCCACTTCTTAACTCCCCAAATCAACTTCTTAATTGGTATATAGAAATGCATTTTAATTCCATGTACGTACATATGTGGTAATAAATTGAACACAATTAGTAAATACGCTAATACATTTCGTTCTGTGAAATTACAGGTAGTTGTAAATATATATATTTACATATTTATGTGTGTGTATATATATATATATATATATATATACATACACACATACACACACGTATGAACTCCAAGGAAACAAAAATAACTTCCTATATTTTCATCTAACTATCTTAAATCTTAAGATACATTTTCAGATGTATTGCGTTGATGTACTAATAAGTTCTAATAAAATGCTACTGCATGTTCCTTTACGGTATTTTGAAATCTGTCAGTTATTTTATTACTATATTTTCAATTAGGCTATAAGGAAGATTTAATGTTAAAAAAAAAACAATGTGAAAATGAAATCCAACTACAAAAAATACTACACAGTACGCAGTTCTAATTTATTTCTTTCCATAATACTCTCATTTTACCTGTAACATTCCGTAATATTTTAATCATGATAAAATAAAAATTAAACTGATATTTTTCAATTTTATCACGTTTATTTTTTAAATAACTTCGTTAGCGTAACTAAACGATTTTAAAAAAAAAACACTAAAATAAATTTAAAAACCAATAAAAATTACGTCTTTTTTAGTATTATAATTTGCATATTAATACTGAAGACCATAAATATTACTAAAATTAATATTTTTATTTAAGTTTAATAATATTTATGATCAGAAAGGAAATTTAGAGAATATTAAACGGGGAAAAAAGTGAAAAATAAAAAAATAACGAAAGAGATAAAAAACGAAAATCAAAGCTTATTCAGAACTATTCAAAAATAGGAAAGATAATTAACTGGGAAATAACATCAGAATAGAAGGATTTATTAAAATAATGTTAGAAGAAGCAACAAAAGACCGAAAAAAAGAATAAAAAATAATAGTCTATCTAGAAAGATATCAAGATTCAAAAATTTATTTGGTAAAAGTAAGAATGGATTAGAGCAAGGAACCTACCTAAGGGCAACTAACTACATTTATAAATTTATAAATCGAATTTATAAATTAATTAACGAAATATATTTTTTTTAAAGTAATAAAATTGAGTTTTATTAATGTTTTATTCAAATAATGTAATTATATAAACTTTAATGAATGCAAAATAAGGAAGGAAATATAAGAATGGTCAAAATCAAATTCAATCCTACTTTCCTTTTTTTTTGTTGGTACCTAAGGGACTGGTTCCTGTCTAGGTTTTCAGATGACAAATACTGAGTAGATAATATTGAACAAAATACTGCTACAAAATAAAAAAAAAAAAAAACACGAACCTTTCTTTATTATTAGATAATCTTTACAAAGACCACTTTACGATCTGTATATTGTTCGTGCAAATGAAAAACGCGCGCGCGCACACACAAAGGCTACGTCCAGCTATCTACTGTATAAAATATATATGTATTTTCAACGAACGAACAGTTCGTTATTGGGTGCAATATGTATGTCTGTGAATCCATTTTGTCTCGGATTTTGATTTCAGATTCGTATTAAGCATCGTTAGAGAATTAAAAAAAAATTACGAATACACGCTATCGGCCGTTAGGTTCATCTCACAATGGCCGCAAAAATTAAATTTTTTTAATAATCATTACGTAATAAGGGTGTAAAATATTAGGTTGGATCAAACGCGCCGATAAAAGGTTTAATAGAATTCCTTGGTAAATGAAAGGAAAGGAAGAGATTTCAAATGATAGCTGATATTATGGAGAAGGGAAGATATGCGGAAACAAAGAGGGTCATCGGGACAAAGGACAAAACAAGGTGGTGAGGAGCAGCCGTGACAAGACCTGCCCTAACGGTAAAACATTACGAATGAATGAATAAAATGCGTAAAATATATAAAAATTAGTTTTATAAAACAACCGTAAGGTCCCAAAAATGGTGGAAAAATTAAGCTTTTAATAAATAAAAAAAAAAAGCAAAAAAACATATCCTATAAAACCGCCAAAAGACGAGATAAATAAATTATATTAACTTAGCATATGTGGGGTCCCCAACAGAAACTTATTGAAATCATAAAAAATTCGTTTGCATCATCTACAGATTTAAAAAAAAATTTAATTAGGAAAATGTGTGTAACTTTTAATTCTAACAGATACTGAAAATAACCAACGTTATGTAAGACTATAAACTATAATTAACGTAATATTTTTTTTTTTTTTTTTTTTTTGTCTTCAGTCATTTGACTGGTTTGATGCAGCTCTCCAAGATTCCCTATCTAGTGCTAGTCGTTTCATTTCAGTATACCCTCTACATCCTACATCCCCAACAATTTGTTTTACATACTCCAAACGTGGCCTGCCTACACAATTTTTCCCTTCTACCTGTCCTTCCAGTATTAAAGCGACTATTCCAGGATGCCTTAGTATGTGGCCTATACGTCTGTCTCTTCTTTTAACTATATTTTTCCAAATGCTTCTTTCTTCATCTATTTGCCGCAATACCTCTTCATTTGTCGCTTTATCCACCCGTCTGATTTTTAACATTCTCCTATAGCACCACATTTCAAAAGCTTCTAATCTTTTCTTCTCAGATACTCCGATTGTCCAAGTTTCACTTCCATATAAAGCGACACTCCAAACATACACTTTCAAAAATCTTTTCCTGACATTTAAATTAATTTTTGATGTAAACAAATTATATTTCTTACTGAAGGCTCGTTTAGCTTGTGCTATTCGGCATTTTATATCGCTCCTGCTTCGTCCATCTTTAGTAATTTTACTTCCCAAATAACAAAATTCTTCTACCTCCATTATCTTTTCTCCTCCTATTTTCACATTCAGCGGTCCATCTTTGTTATTTCTACTACATTTCATTACTTTTGTTTTGTTCTTGTTTATTTTCATGCGATAGTTCTTGCGTAGGACTTCATCTATGCCGTTCATTGTTTCTTCTAAATCCTTTTTACTCTCGGCTAGAATTACTATATCATCAGCAAATCGTAGCATCTTTATCTTTTCACCTTGTACTGTTACTCCGAATCTAAATTGTTCTTTAACATCATTAACTGCTAGTTCCATGTAAAGATTAAAAAGTAACGGAGATAGGGAACATCCTTGTCGGACTCCCTTTCTTATTAGGGCTTCTTTCTTATGTTCTTCAATTGTTATTGTTGCTGTTTGGTTCCTGTACATGTTAGCAATTGTTCTTCTATCTCTGTATTTGAACCCTAATTTTTTTAAAATGCTGAACATTTTATTCCAGTCTACGTTATCGAAAGCCTTTTCTAGGTCTATAAACGCCAAGTATGTTGGTTTGTTTTTCTTTAATCTTCCTTCTACTATTAATCTGAGACCTAAAATTGCTTCCCTTGTCCCTATACTTTTCCTGAAACCAAATTGGTCTTCTCCTAACACTTCCTCCACTCTCCTCTCAATTCTTCTGTATAGAATTCTAGTTAAGATTTTTGATGCATGACTAGTTAAACTAATTGTTCTGTATTCTTCACACTTATCTGCCCCTGATTTCTTTGGTATCATTACTATAACACTTTTTTTGAAGTCTGACGGAAATTCCCCTTTTTCATAAATATTACACACCAGTTTGTATAATCTATCAATCGCCTCCTCCCCTGCACTGCGCAGTAATTCTACAGGTATTCCGTCTATTCCAGGAGCCTTTCTGCCTTTTAAATCTTTTAATGCTCTCTTAAATTCAGATCTCAGTATTGTTTCTCCCATTTCATCCTCCTCAACTTCCTCTTCTTCCTCTATAAAACCATTTTCTAATTCATTTCCTCCGTATAACTCTTCAATATATTCCACCCATCTATCGACTTTACCTTTCGTATTATATATAGGTGTACCATCTTTGTTTAACACATTATTAGATTTTAATTTATGTACCCCAAAATTTTCCTTAACTTTCCTGTATGCTCCGTCTATTTTACCAATGTTCATTTCTCTTTCCACTTCTGAACACTTTTCTTTAATCCACTCTTCTTTCGCCAGTTTGCACTTCCTGTTTATAGCATTTCTTAATTTATGATAGTTCCTTTTACTTTCTTCATCACTAGCATTCTTATATTTTCTACGTTCATCCATCAGCTGCAATATATCGTCTGAAACCCAAGGTTTTCTACAGGTTCTCTTTATTCCGCCTAAGTTTGCTTCTGCTGATTTAAGAATTTCCTTTTTAACATTCTCCCATTCTTCTTCTACATTTTCTACCTTATCTTTTTTACTCAGACCTCTTGCGATGTCCTCCTCAAAAATCTTCTTTACATCCTCTTCCTCAAGCTTCTCTAAATTCCACCGATTCATCTGACACCTTTTCTTCAGGTTTTTAAACCCCAATCTACATTTCATTATCTCCAAATTATGGTCGCTATCAATGTCTGCTCCAGGGTAAGTTTTGCAGTCAACGAGTTGATTTCTAAATCTTTGCTTAACCATGATATAATCTATCTGATATCTTGCAGTATCGCCTGGCTTTTTCCAAGTGTATATTCTTCTATTATGATTTTTAAATTGGGTGTTGGCAATTACTAAATTATACTTCGTGCAAAATTCTATAAGTCGGTCCCCTCTTTCATTCCTTTTGCCCAGCCCGTATTCACCCACTATATTTCCTTCCTTGCCTTTTCCAATGCTTGCATTCCAATCTCCAACTATTATTAAATTTTCATCTCCTTTTACGTGTTTAATTGCTTCATCAATCTCTTCGTATACACACTCTACCTCATCATCATCATGGGCGCTTGTAGGCATATAGACGTTAACAATCGTTGTCGGTTTAGGTTTTGATTTTATCCTTATTACAATGATTCTATCGCTATGCATTTTGAAATACTCCACTCTCCTCCCTATCTTCTTGTTCATCACGAAACCTACTCCTGCCTGCCCATTATTTGACGCTGAGTTAATTACTCTAAAATCACCTGACCAAAAGTCGCCTTCCTCTTCCCACCGAACCTCACTAATTCCTACTATATCCACATTTGTCCTACCCATTTCCCTTTTTAAATTTTCTAGCCTACCAACCTTTTTCAAGCTTCTAACATTCCACGCTCCGACTCGTAGAATGTTATTTTTTAATTTTCTGGTGACCCCTTCCTTAGTAGTCCCCACCCGGAGATCCGAACGGGGGACTATTTACCTCCGGAATATTTTACCAAGGAAGGCGCCTCCATTATTACTATGTGAAAATGCAGAGAGCCACATTTTCTTGGAAAAAAAAGCAGCTGTAGTTTTCCATTGCTTTCAGCTGCGCAGTACTCAGAGGACTGAGTGATGTTGATACGGCCGTTTAAGTCGTCCTGACTCACGCCCCTAACAACTACTGAAAGAGCTGCTGCCCTCTTTCAGGAATCATTCCTTAGTTTGGCTCTCAACAGATACCTCTCCGATATGGTTGCACCTTCGGTCCAGCTACTCTGTATCCCTGAGCACTCAAGCCCCCTCACCAACGGCAAGGTCTCATGATTCATAGAGGAGGTAACGTAATATGTGAGTACTGATTTGATCAGCCAACAAATAATAATAATAATAGTAATAATAATTAACGAAAACAAAAGACTTATACAATGATGACGTTATTTAATTAATTACATTATAGTGACATATTTTAAATACAGAAAAGAATGGTGCGGGATTTAACATGGTTTAAATTAAAACAGAATTACTTACAGTTTATGTTTTCTATTTCTCAAATTTGTCGTCTCAAACATTTTTTTACATAATTAATAAATTTCAATATGTGCGACCTTAGTCGCTCGACAAATCTCCAAACGATACTCAACTTCTCTCCAAATATTAGTTAACATTTCCTCATTAATGGGTTGTCATTGCTTCATTAATCCTGTTTTTTAAGCGGTTTAGGTCGCGAATTTTTTGTGTATAAACAACGCGTTTGATGTACCCCTGGAAGAAAAAATCGCAAGGTGTCAGGTCTGGACTCCTTGGACGCCAAAGTACGGGTCCTTGCCGGCCTATTCATCTATCTCCAAATATTTCGTTCAAAGCGTCCTTGACCGATGCATTGAAGTGCGGGGCAGCACCATCTTGTTGGAAATGAAGTCGATGAATATTTTCGAGTTCATCCGGCTGAGGAAAGCAATAATCGGTTAGCACGTCAAGATACGCAACTCCATTAATTGTTTTTTCAGCAAAGAAGAAAGGCCCTATTACACGATTTTTCATCACGCCACACCAAACATTAACTTTAGGCGACTCGCGTTGTTTCTCGATAATTGCGTGTGGGTTTTTAGAGCCCCATATTCGTCAATTGTGTCTTTAACGCATCCATTCACATGGAATGTAGCTTCGTCTGTAAAAATTATATCGTCTAAAAACGATTCGTTTTCACTTATTCTGTCCAACATTTCAACAGCGAAATCGTAAAGTTTTACACCATAATCGGGTTTCAATTCCTGCAGCATCTGGATTTTATAAGCGCGTAATTTCAGTTTTTTATGTAAAACTTTATGAACTGTTGATTTTGGAATACCTAATTCGACGCTTCGACGGGGGATGGACTTCCCAGGACTTCTAATTGCCAATCGTCTAATTAGTTCAACCGTTTCGTCTGGTACACTTGGTCTGCCGGTTGATTTCTGTTTCTTAACCGATGCGGTTTCTTCGAATCGTTTGAACCAACGTATTATGTTATTTTTGTGTGGTGGATCTCTTCCAAATTCACGTCGAAACGCACGTTGAACTAAAATTACGGATTTTAATTCGGCCATCATTAAAACACACTTTGCTTTGTCTTTATCCGAGAACATAGTAACTCGCTAAACTCACCGAAACAACAATACAAGAACTGACGTTGTGGACTGCTGATACACAAACTTTTGGGTTGGAGGCTTTCAGGGATACCAATATAATATCTAGAAATTTCCCTACAATCTTCCTATGAATTACTGAAACCGCACCATTTTTTTATGATAACCCTGTATTATAATTATATTAATTCAGATATGCGATATAGACATATAAAATCTATATAATAGCAACTGCATTAAATCAAACAGCAATATTCTATAAATAAATAAAAAAACTCAATTTCCAGAAAATCGAAAATTAATCGTCATAATAAAATTATTAGACCGGAATTTTGATATGCCTCGGAGTGTTTATGTGTGAATAATATAGGAAAAATAGAAAAGCTACAGAAGAAAAAGAGGAAAATATTAGAACCAGTTAAAATTGAAGAGACTATGTGGAAAATTAGAAAAAAAAGAACTTTATAAATTTAACTAACGGACCCGGAAATGCTTTGCTATTGCTAGATTTGAGTATATATATTGATTAAATGAACACAATTGAAAGTTTGATAAAACATTAAAAACTGAACCTTGCGGAACTTCACAAAATTTAAACCTTTCACTTTATAAAAGTCAAAATTTAAATAAATCCAATTGTCAAAATAGCACAACCTGTCGGATTTAAGTCAAACTACTCTCTAATCACAGTAGTCGGTTCAAAATACCCCTAAATTTATTTCTACTGGTCAGATTGAGGATTTCAATAGGTTTAGACCTTCTCTGGACAACGCGGACCATTTTGCAATAACTTGTACGTAAATCGGTCCAGTAGGGTATTAGTTTATAACGGATAGACATACGAACATTGCCTTTTATATATATATATATATATATATATATATATATATATAAGAAGAAAGACTGTATATTGTCTTGTTTCTTTCGTAAATATCTCAACACCGGTGTCACGTAGCGGGTATACTTTTTGCGTCAATTTTTCTTTTCACGTAACAAATAAATATACATTCTTAATATGAGAAAAATCGGTCCATAAACAGAATTTTTCTAAATAACTCAATGCCAGCGCCACATATCGTGTCTATTTTTCGCAAAAATATTTCTTTTCACGTAACTAGTATATATGCTGAATATGAATCAAATCAGATCATAAATGAAATTTTTCTAAATATCTCGACACCAGCGCTACCTAGCGGATTCAAACTAATTCAGAAACCTTCGCGAGCGTCCGCACAACAACTCACCAAAGTTTCATCGCAATCTGATGAATGGTATATGAACGCATGTGGGTCAAACCAACAAACATTTATTTATATATATATTTAATATATATAAATAAAAGAATTTATCTGTAATAAAAAAAAGGAAAAATACCTCGTTTAATAAAGCTTTAAATGACATGAGAGAACTATTATATTACGAAAGAAATAATTTTAAATAGAAATAAAGTTTAAAATATAATTTTAGAAAATAAGGATTTCCAGAAAAAAAAACAAAATAGAAATATGACTACAGATGGAGAAAAAAGAAAAAAAGCGAAATCATGGAGAAAGTACGAAGAAATATTAAAAAGATAGGAAGTCAAAAGAGAAAAAAATGATTAAGGTATTTATTATGGTCCTAAGGCAGCCAATTCAAAATGAAGAAAATTAGGTTACGTAGGATTTTTCCCCTTCTATATGATTCGAATGGGTTGTACTTTGACTAAAATAAAATCAGCATTTAATCGATTTATTTCGGTTTAATATTATAATTCTAAATTTGTTTAATTGTAAGAATACAAAAACCAGTATTAGAAAAATTTAAAGAAAAACACTTCTTCAACCTATAACTTAGGTGTTAAATTTAAATTGACGATCAAAATATTATGTGAATGGAAAATTGTATTTAACTGGATTTAATGGAAATCCTTGGACTTTATTGAATTTCGATTATTATATATCTTATAGTAATATCTTATTTTTATTCTACTACTAGTGAAAATAATGGAAAAAGTTCATATAAACATATGTCCTGTTCACTTGAGAGTTACGGCTAGTGAATGATTGATTTCCCTCGAATTTCAGCTACCCAGATAAAATAAGGTCGTACTAAAACTTTTAGAACTTTAATTAAGGAGCATAATTAGTGATTACTTATGGTATTGAACTGAAAAATCGAATAAAATAAATTTCAGTTTCTGAAGGAATTTTTGAGAAATCTGAGATAAAACCAATAAATTGGGGTAAAAGATATCGCTTACTTATGTTTGACTATAATGATATTGTTAAATTGGTAATAACACAAAAAAATTTAAAGAAAATTTAATTCTGAACAAAATAGTGCATGTTAAATTGAACAATACAAAGAAAATCCCTTTTGGCACGCCGGAAGGCGAAGGTAAAGATTTCACCGGTGCTACGTAGAGGATAAAAAATATTTACACCTTAAAGTTAAGAAAAACTTCAAATTTACTCAATACGACAATGGTAGCATGTAAAAAAAGTTTCATATGTTTAGCATACGACAAGCCCCATCTTCTTACAATTACAGTAAAAATTTGGTCATCCCTTCCCACAAGGGTTGGTCATATCACAAATTGTTTCAGACAAAAGTTTTAGGTAATGTTTAGAGAACTAACAACCACTTTAAACCGATTCGATACTGTGCCTATTACGGAAGGTATGATATTTTTTCTCTTCGAATCCTCATTTTTTCCACCATCTGGGCTAATAGTTGGTGATATCAAAAAACTTTACTTAGATAGGTTTTAGGTCCTTATCCAAAGAATAGTAGGAACTTTAAACAAATTCGATATTTTACTTAATAAGAAAGTTATAGCGATATTTTATTTTTTCGAAAAAGCCCTCCTTTTCCATCTTCATGGTCCGATTTTGTACATTAACAAACTCGATCGAGTTGGGTCGTTATATGTTTTATGTATCAATTTGAAAGTGATTGGTGCAAAATTACGGCAGTTATCGTGTCCACAAGAAAGTGAAATATACACATATATAAACTTTTGAATTGATGGTGGTTTTGGAGTCTGTTGGATGTGAAACGCGTAGAAATGTCGAAATTTTCCGGAAGTCGAATCATGGTACCCATTACAAGCATTCTTATGAAATCTACCTAAAAGTTAGAAAAATTCGAATTTTATTCAGTAAAAGTACGTTAAACCCAAGTGTAAATTTTTAATTACTAGTTTATAAAAAATGTTTAAAAAGCATACCACCATTTTCAACACATTTCTTGGCAAGCTTCTGTACTGTTTTAGTTTCTTTTTTTAATTCTTCAGGGCTGTTCTTAAGTTGCTCAGCCGCATCCGTAATGCGTACAACTCACGAGAATATAGTTTTGTTTTCTATGCAATACTTTTCATCTATCCCCAGATATAAAATTTTAAAGGTGTTGTTAGATCAGTTGATCTTGGTAACCAGGATTGCAAACTTCCACAACCGATCCGTTTCCCAGTGAAACGATGATTTAAATGAGTGCGCCTCCCCACAAGAGAAGTGGGGAGGCGCAACATCATACTGGAGGCATATATTGCGTTTCAACACTAAAGGAACATCTTCAAGCAGCTGTGGTAATTTAAGCTTTTATTTAAAATTTTATGTTTAGTAACCATAATATAACAAAGCTATTTAACGCCAAACATAAAATAATGTGTTTTTCGATCTTTTTTTCCTGTTTAGCCTTCGGGAATTACCGTTCAGGAATTACTTCAGAGGGTGATATGTATGAGCGAGTGTAAGGGAAGTTGTAATCTTGTACAGTCTCAGTTCGACCACTTATGAGATGTGTGGTTAATTGAAACCCAACCACCAAAGAACACCGGTATCCACGATCTAGTATTCAAATCCGTGTAAAAATAGCCGGCTTTACTAGGACTTAAACGCTGGAACTCTCGACTTCCAAATCAGCTGATTTGGGAAGACGCGTTCACCACTAGACCAGTCCGGTGGGTCTACCTAACCCTTCCTTTTTTTTTTCTTTTTCTGTTTAGCCTTCGGGAATCACCGTTCAGATATTACTTCAGAGGATGATATATATGAGTGTAAATGAAGTGCAGTCTTGTACAGTCTTAGGTAGACCATTCCTGAAACGTGTGGTTAATTTAAACCAACTACCAAAGAACAATCCACGATCTAGTATTCAAATCCGTGTAAAAATAACTGATACTAGGATTTGAACGCTGGAACTCTCGACTTCGAAATCAGCTAAATTTGGGAAAATGCGTTCACCACTAGACCAACCCGATGGGTTTGTTAATATTTTCTTTTAACCCATTTTCTCGACAACTACTAAAAATCTAGTTCTTCGAACTATTTTTATTTATTATTTTTTTCAATTTTTCAGGTCATAATTCATATAAAATTATAATGTAGCTTAATTTTATGGAAGGCCCAGGTTGAAATTTTTCGTCAGCTAACACACAATAACGATGCGTTTCCGAACATATATTTCCAACAACTTTCTTCTTTATTTTCACCAGTAGAACATGTCTTGAAAGTCTGTTACATTCTTCATGAATCACTCTGTATATTTTTAAATGATTCTAATATTTTTTTTTTTCTGAAGCCGTTACATAATGTTAAACAAACAATTAACACAGGATAAAGGTAGACTATTGTACAGACGTAGATTATAGAAAAAAACCGTGTAGGTGTATGGAAATTAAGTAGGCGTATTCCAATTGCTACTCTTTTCTTGATCAATTAAACGAATTAACATGTATTGATTATTACTTTAAGATAATGAATGAATTGTTTTAAAAACAACATTTTACGTATTAGAAGTTCAATGAACGTAACTTATCTTATTATTACTATTATTATAAGGTACTTGTTCGATTCCGTGTAGGTGAAGATCTTTCTAAAAGAGTTTGTCTTAAGATATTTATTTATTTACTTATATTACGACAGAATGGGCCGCAGATCGGCCGGATTATTGTCGATTGTGTTGGTAATGGCGATACATTCATTTGAATAATAGGGAAAGAAAACTGGTTACAACGCGTTATTCTTTTTATTTTTTTAAATATTACTAATCTCTCTCACTACCTCACTCTTACTATCTCATTTTATAAATCCGTCTCTTTTTCTCTACTTGTTCTTCACCGCTTGACCAGGTCATGACGTCACACATGCCAGTTCTCTTCTTTTCTTACTTACTTAACTCTATGTCCGTCCCTTTACCGTACCTCTATCGTTCTTTCTCTTTCCATACCATCTTTCATTTTATTTTTCTTTCCACCCATATCCCTCTCCAATTAATCTTTGTCTTTCTTCTTTCTTATACTTTAACAGAAGATGTATTATTTGCTTTTCTAATCAAGTATACTCTTAATTACCTCTACTAGTGAGTGGATATGTTACTTTTGTTCTTTTTCTTGTTACTGTCTTACCTCCCCGATCATTTCCTATTTTTATTTTATTATTTTTTTTATTGTAACTACCTTTATTTTCTACTTTCTTTTCCTTTATATCACTATTATTATATTTATTAGTATATATGTTTTATTTATATCACATTTATTATTTCAGATCACATTTATTATTTGATTCATTTCTAACATTTTTTTTTTATTGATTTATTTTATTTTATATTAAAACATGTAACGGGATGTTTTACTGTTCTTGTATGATTAATTTTTAATCAAATAAAATAAGAAAATTATATAATTAAATTAAATTAAAAGAATTAAAATCATATGAAATAACGGGGATCTTTTAATGAAACGGATGAAAATAATAAAATACAACCATAAAATTATATTTAATTAAAAATTTGTTTTTTTTAAATTATTTTAGCTTACAGAAAAATTTTAACTATATATAATCTTGTTATTTTATCTTTTTCACTTGTTAAATTTTTTTTTCAGATAATACAATACTGATATTGATATCAAAAATCAAAATACATACACTTAAACAAAAAAAATCAACTTTTGTTTAAAAATTTTCATTTAATTGGCTTTTAATTTCAGTGGTATAATAATTATTATACATATATTTTTTGAATGTTTAAAACCGATGTCCATGGTAGATAGGTATCATTTCTACCTTTCATCCAGAAGTTTTAACTTTGAGACTTGGTCAGGCATTTTTCATGTTTATTTTCTTCCGTTGATAACTATTAATGGGTGCCAGTCACAATTAACCGAATATAAAGAAATAAATTTTCCTTCCAGAACAATGAATAAATAATTCATTTTCCCAAAAAAACTGACAACACAGTGTTAAGGCTTTCCTGTCACGCGGCTAAAGCCGCGTTTCTGGAAAGTCTACAACTGTGGTTTGTTTCTGATGCACGGCTTACAAACACATACAGATACAACTTAATTTTTTTTAAAAATATCATTTTATTTAAATATAATATTTTTCGTTTATTTAATTCAATGATTCCACCTTATTAAGCGCGCGTGCATACCGTATTTAATTCTCTCGGGTGTGGCGGTACTAACGGCGACGGTCAACACTAACTAAATTAATGTAATTTCACCACTTACATAGAACGAAGGTAGAGGGAGTGAGAGAAGAAAGAGAGAGAGAGAGAGAGAGAAGTTAATTCATAAAGAATGTAACCAACTCTTTCAAGACATTTTCTACTGGTGAAAATACAAAAGTAAAGTTAAAATAAACATAGGTTAGGGAACTCTTCAGTATCGAATGTCGGCTCGCAAAGATTTCACCCTGATTTCTACACGTTCGGTAAAATTAATTTAGACTGAAGTTCTTAAACCCACCGGGTTGGTCTAGTGGTGAACGCGTCTTCCCAAATCAGCTGATTTGTAAGTCGAGAGTTCCAGCGTACAAATCCTAGTAAAGTCAGTTATTTTTACACGGATTTGAATACTAGATTGCGGATACCGCTGTTCTTTGATGGTTGGGTTTCAATTAACAACACATCTCAGGAATGGTCGAACTGAGACTGTAAAAGTCTATACTTCATTTACACTCATACATATCATTCTAATTCATCCTTTGAAGTATTATCTAAAAGGTAATTACTAAAAAAAGAAAGGCTGTTTAAACTCTAAATTTAGATTTTTTATGAAATCTGTTCTGAAAAAAAAGCCAAAACTGTAATTTTAGTAGTTTTCGAGAAATTTGGGGTAACTCACAAAATATTGAGGTTGAAAAGCATTATATTTTATGTTTGGTGTAAAATAACTCAATTAAACGGATAATGAACTCGTAAAAGTTTTAAACAAAATTGTTTTCAATTTCATTTTTTTTTCTCTTACCTCCGTAATCACCGTTAGGCATTTCTTTAGAGGATGAGATGAATGATTTTATTGCGTCTGTGAAAATGCCTTGTCTGACCGGGATTCGAACCCGGGACCCCCGGATGAAAGGCCGAGATGCTACAACTCGCGCCACGGAGGCCGGCTTTCGATTTAATTTGATTCTGATAAATTTCACAGAAACTAATTACAAACGTAAAGATTTTGAAGTTATTAAAAATATAATATATCAAAATATGGCAGATTTTTACTGGATATTAAACGAAACAAATTTAAATATATAAAACACAATCTATTATATATATCTTTCTCATCTTAAAGGCATTTATAAAAAAAATAATTTATTTAATTGAAATTAATTATAAATACTTTAACTGAACTAAGACAATTTGCATTACCATAAGGATTTTTATAAAAAAGCAATCTAAAAAAAAATTTTAATATTCAAAAATCCCTTAACAATCAAATTCATGCATTAAAGGATATATGGTTCCATATCTTTTTTTATTCTAACAACTATCAATCAATCCTCTCCGATCTTTTAATTTGATTAAAACATTACTTAAATCCACTTTTAAACAAATAATTAATAAAAATACAAACAATTTAAGCACTAAGATTTTTTTTTATTAGTATAATGACTGAAATAATTTAACCATCAGTCATCCTAAAGTTTTTTATCCTTTGATAATGTGTCAAAGAATAAGACACATTATATTTTTGTAGTTTTTTTTCTATTATTGTGGTTACTCATTCCATTCTAATATTCAATTATATTTACATAAATAAAAATGATTACATTTGATGAGAGACGAATATTTTTTAATGAATTATTTCCCCTACACCAGTTTATTCATTTGATATATAGATTATAGTATTATTAGACATATACGGCGCACAATTCCAATATTGACATACTTGAACGCTAACAGACAAAAATACTGCGACAAATGCTACAAATACCCTTGTATGTAGCAATAGTCTTATTTATAATAATCTTACGTTGCAAACCGTGCGGCAGGAAATCTCTCTGGTCAGCCTACGGTATCAAAATCGTTTGGATCTGCACCCGAATTATTTGGCGATCAATTGATTGGGTAACACGATAAGTGATTTTTCAAGATTGCTTAGGAACAATATTCTTGGTTTGTCTTATCTTTTCAATTAGGTGACTTTATGGTCTGGCTGTTCGGAGTGGTCTTCTATTTCATTTCGTTGTTATCGTTAAATCACCAGCCGCTAGGTCTGTGCTTACTTAATGTTAGTTCAAATATAGATTCTATTTACTTATTTTTCAATTATCTTGCTGAACAGATTGTAAAGTTGTTGTGTCGTTATAATAAAAATAAAAAAAATTAGACGTATTAGATTTTGAATTATATATGTTTTTTTATCAATAAGAAAATTGCATAATTTTATTTCTTATTATTATTAATAAAAATAGAATATTTGTTTTAATTAATGGTCATCTCATTTTCCCCTCTGTAATCCTTATGTCTCTAAATGGAAAGAAGAACCATACAGCCAGAAGAGAATGTTAAAAAGTAAAAACACAGAAGAACATCAAAGATAACGTGGTATACTTTGAAATAAAAAATATAAACATTATCGTAAAAAATACACAAAATAATTTTATAAAAATTGAAAAAAAAATTCCAAGAAATTGAAGGAAGTTATTCCTGAATACTAAAAATATTCAAAATGCAGTTCTGGATATACAGAGAAAAAAACAAATACATTTATAAAATATTAACTGAAAGGAATTTCTTTAATACGAATAATAAATGAATAAATCTTTTTTATCCTTGCCTAAAGTATGACAAAAATTAATTACAAAAACAATATATAATGATGAAACGTATAACGCCAAAGGACAAAATTTATTTCCTGTTTAACCTCCGGTAATTACCGCTCAGATAATACCTCAGAGGATGAACGAGGATGATATGTATGAGTGTAAATAATGAAGTGTAGTCTTGTACAGTCTCCAGTTCGACCATTCCTGAGATTTTTGGTTAATTGAAACCCAACCACCAAAGAACACCGGTATCCACGATCTAGTATTCAAATCCGTGTAAAAATAACTGACTATTAGGACTTGAACTCTGGAACACTCGACTTCAAAATCAGCTGATTTGGGAAGACGTGTTCATCAGTAGACCAACCCGGTGGGTTTTAAAGGATAACCTGTGCGCAGGTATAAGCCAACTTATATAATATTTCTAAAATGGGGATTTAAAAATTAAAGGTCTTACAAAAATAAATAAAAGTTCTTACAAACCAACATTTAATTGTTAAAGATTGAGATCAATTAAAATTTAAATGTATTATTTTAGATAAAAGACGAAAGAATAAAAAAAAAATATTCAACATTCTAGATTTAGTAATATCAAGAAGATACGAAAATATGAAGATGCTGTTATACACTTTTATGCTTAGTATATCGTATAGATTGGAGTGAAATGAATATTGTAATTTATGTTATGTTGTTAATACAGTTTTGTAACGAAATAAAACAATACAAAATAAAGTTAATGATCTTAGTATTAATATTATGACTATAATTATAAATTTATCCTTAAAATGTTAACGTTCGTTAGTTTTAATTAGTTCCATTACAAGATTTTATAATATTAAAAAAAAAAAATTTAAAGACCGATTAGAAAATTAACTAATTGTGTATCAGTAACTAATTTGTGATGGCAAAAACATGGTTAGATTAGTGGTTCATGCACATTATTCGATATTATCCAAGCTTTTTTATTCAAGCAGTTTTTTTGTTCACTCTGCTAACATAAATTTAACAGGAATAAGATTATTAGTTAATCATAAATATACATAAAATATCTTTTGCAGACTAATAAATCATTTCTGGTTATTATAAAAGTGATACTAGATAGCCTCAGAAATATTTATCGAAAATTCTAGAAAAGGTTGAAAGAAATCAAATCGATTCCACAAACGAGATGCTCGATTGACACATCTCTGATAAGATAAAATCGAGTGGTTTTGTAATATGCAGAGATATACGTTGCTAGGATTCGAACGAGAAAAACGCAAATGGTCAGTAACAGGTGAAGGAAGCTGCCCATGAAAATGTTTTAAAGTAGTCAAATCTATCTGTTAACGTAGGAATATCGAAGAGATGACAAGTTCGATTATACTGAGATCGATAAATTTGAATTTAAATCGCAAAAAGTAATTAAAAAAATACCTTCTAATTTTTTAGATGTATACCCTTGCTTTCTATTCCAAATACATGTGTTGTATCAAAGAAGATTCCATACCAAACTCTTAAAAAATACCAAAAATGGTCGAGGATAACGTAAAACCATGTAATAAGACCAAGATTAAGACTTACTCTCTCTTTTTCTGTTAAGCCTCCGGAACCATCGTAAGGTATTACTTCATAGGATGATCTGTATGAATGTAAATGAAGTGTTGTCTTTTACAGTCTCAGGACGACCATTCCTTAGATGTGTGGTTAATTGAAAGCCATCTACCAAAGAACACCGGTATCCACAATCTATTATTCAAATGCGTATAAAAATAACTGCCTTTACTAGAATTTGAACCTTAGAATTCTCGATTTCGAAATCAGCTGATTTGCGATGTCAAGTTAAACTGATAGATCAATTCGTCCTTAGGGTTAGATAAATAAAGCTTGGAGTCTAACAAGACATTCATACCCATTACAGTAAATTCTTTCTATATAATGTGTTCACCCAAAGAATATAAAAAAAGATATTTGTTTTTCTTGAAAAAAAAACAAACTTAATTTTGGGAAAATTCAAAGATATAAAATTCTGTTGAGATCACCAGAGTACAGCTTCTATATTCCTCTATAACAGGCGATTGTCAGCAAAAGAAGAAAACATACTCCGAAAGAACATTAAATCGTCCGAATACATGGAAAAATCAACAAAAATTACATCAGCAACGTGATTGTTGAATAGAAGGAAGAGTTAGATTGCACCCTTGTGTAATTCTAGATGGTTCAAGAAACTCACAGTTAGGTATATTTCCGCCAGATCGAACAATATAATGTCTGTCGCAAAGGTGAAGAGGCTATAATCATAATAATAACAATAGTAGTAGTGGTAATAATAAATATTTATTCATGAATCATTAAATTTGATATTTCATTTAGGTGCTATCAAAATTGATATTTAATAATACAAAATAAATAAAATGGTACTAATATTAATAAAAATAATAATAAACAATTGTCGTTACTGTTATTCAATTTTCTTTTTATTTACTTTGTATTTTTTTTATATTTGACTCTATAATTATTATTCGCATTTAATATACATTGAGAGACTAACCAATTTATTTTGTCTTACCCTTATTTATCTAATCTATTTGGGAGTTCATCCTAAATTTTAAAAAGGTATTCATTTTCGTGAATCATCGTGGGAGGCAAAAGAAGATAAAAAAAGAATTATTGATTGTGAGAGAGAAAGAAAGAGAGAGTAAATAGACGATAATCAATGACTTGAATTAGGGCCGAATAAATAAATAATACAGCCAAAGGGTTAATCGTACCACAATAGTTTGTAACAGGAGACTCACTGATTTAGAATTAATACAGAAGTCAATGATAGGGCTTGGTCTGGTTAAAGTATCATCTTTTTCTTCTTTATACTCTCACTTAGCGCGCGCGCGTGCGCGCTCATGCACTCTTTACGTCTATTCCACTTACATTCATAATGTTCTTTATGAATTAAAAAAATTTAAACAAAATATTTTCTATCAATTTTTTAACAACTTGTGGAAATTTTCAATATTTACATACTGCGTATTATTTAAACTACTTTTCTGGTAATAAGATATAATTTTCAAAATTACCTTATATTCTATTAATTAAATTAATTTACTTATTTTATTATCTTAAATAAGTAATTAATTCCGAAAAAAGTGGTTAAATCGCTTTATATTTATCATAAAACAAAAAAACAAAAAAAAAAAATCCCTTTCGGCACGCCTGAAGGCGGAGGTAGATTTCACCGGTGCTAAGTAGGAGATAAATAAGATTTTCACCTTAAAGTTAAGAAAAACTTAAAATATACTCAATACGAGAATGGTTGCATGTGAAAAAATTTTCACATGTTTAGCATACAACAAGCCCCATCTACTTACAATTTCAGCAAAATTTTGGTTATCCCTTGCCGTAAGGGTTGGTCATATCAAAAATTATTTCAGATTTTTAGGTAATTTTAGAATTTTTAGGTAATGCTTAGAGGACTAACGACCACTTTAAACCGATTCGATACTGTGCTTATTAAAGGAGGTATGATTTTTTTTGTCTTCAAAACCCCATTTTTTCCACCCCCTGGGGAACTGGTTGGTGATATTAAAAAAATTTACTTAGATAAGTTTTAGGTCCCCATTCAAAAAATAATAAGAACTTTAAAAGAATTCGATAGTTTACGTAATAGGAAAGTTATAGCAATATTTTTTTCTTAGATAAAGACTTCTCATTTCCACCATGGTCCGATTTTCGCCATTAACGAATTCGACTAAAATTTTGGGTAGTTATACCCAAAATCATGGGTATGTATCAATTTGAAAGTGATTAGCGGAAAATTATGGCAGTTACCATGTCCACAAGAAAGTGAAATATATACATAAATGTACGTATTTATAAACTTCTGAATTGACTGTGGTTTCGGGGTCTAGGGGATGTGAAACGCAAAGATATGTCGAAATATTTTGGAAGTCGAATCATGTTATCCATTACAATAGATAGCTTTCTTATGAATTCTACCTAAATTTGAAATTAATCGTAATATTTTACTACAGTTATTATGTGATCAACGATTCCATAAGTGTATCAAACCAGTCTTAACACAGATTGCCAAAAATGAATAAAAATATATATATATATATATATATATATATATATATATATATATGGTTGGACAAAAGTCCAGTCCTGGCTTCACCGGAAATGTTATATAAACCTGCCTACCGAGGGTTTCACCCACGACAGATAGTCTGTCATGGCGCGACTCCTACTGATCACTGTTGACGACTATTACTGTGTCGTCAAGGCTGACAACACAGTTGTAAGACTTTCACGTCACGCGGCTTTTTTCTGAAGCACGGCTTACACACACAACCTATATTGAATTATTTATTACTTTATTTAAATACAATATTTTTTGTTTGTTTAATTAATGATTCTAATAGAAGCGCGTGCGCATACCTTATTACATTTGCGTGAGTTTGGCGGTATTAGCGGCCACTTTAAATCGATTTTTACACTTTAATTATTATTTATTTATTTAATTCTATCGCTTATTTGTGACATCACAACATAGCAGACGACTAAAAGTCCGACCGCTAAGAGGGATCTGGGGTGTGTAAATGGGGGGTTGGATTAAGACTCCACTTTGTTGGGGAACAAATTTGTGGAACCAACGAGATGGTAACAAAAAAATAACTGCAGCAAAAAACACCCACTGTAATGCCTTCTACAACATTTCAAAATTATAACTATTTTTTGGAGGGGGGTGCAATTTAGCAAATACATTTTACACAAAAGTTGTTTTTTTTTTTTTTATAACTGTTCACCGAAATATTTTTAAAAAAATGCAATAAATATCACCAGTTGTACACCCCTTTTAAAACCATTTTTAGTGGTGGGGGTGAAATTTAACAAAAAAGTTTTTTTACAAAAGTGGTTTATTTATTAATATTCGCAAAATTATTAAAAAAAAACTGCACCGAAAATCACCCCTTAAACTTCCTTTTGTAAATCTTCAAAATTAAAACAATTTTTATGGACGGGGGTGAAACTTACCAAAATGTTTCTTTTGGAAAAGTTGTTTATTAATATTTACAAAATTATCATAGAAAAAAAAAAACTTATATATACAAAATCTGGAGACATTTCGTTTCCCCCTCCCACCTTGTATCCTCCATTCACTGACCTTTGGAATTGTAAATTTAATAGCATTAATGTCCCTACCATAAAAATATTATACCCAGGTTTGGTGAAAATCGGTAAAGTAGTAAAGTTCTGGAGATATAAGATGATTTACACGCCAACATACATACATATGTACGCACATTTTTTGGCGAAAATTTCGATGCTATTTTTTGATTTTCTAGTCTTTAGGGGTCAATTCGTTCAGATTCGGTGAAAAGCAGATACGCCTAATTTTGACCGATCACTATACTTTCCCTTCTATGTATTTATAGCTTCGCTAAAGCTGTGCTATATAGACGGGAAATTAAAAATTAAGTACCATATTAAAGTACATATGTATGAAAATAAAAAAAATGTATATAAAAATTTCTTCTACTGTTTTAAATAAAATTTAGACATACGGAAACTATGGCGACTGTATCTCCACACATTCCTGATCAACTATAACCAAAAATAAATGGCATAATTATATTCAGAAGTCATTTTACAAAATGACTTCTGAATAGGTTTAGTAACAGGACAAGTGACTAAAAAACAAATATTTTTAGATCAATTGTGAGGGGGGGGAGACGATAAAAGTTTAAAAAATTTAATTTTTTCTAATGAAAAAAATTTGTTTTTTTCATATATCATTATTTTTCAACTATACATATGCATAAATAACCATTGCTAGGAAAAATTTCAACTTTGTTGTCAGCTTTTTTTAGTTGCTTAAGAGACATTAAATTATCTGAAAAAATTTATGAACCCTTTAAGTAAAATTTTAAAATACTAGACACATAAGGACCACCATTTTCTTACCCCGTTGACCGATTTTTATTGAAATTAAATGACCTCAATGTTTATGTAAATAACCTCATTTACAGAAATCATCGTGTCATCATATTTCATGCAAATAATTTATCTAATTTGGATATATCAACAAAAAAAATACATTTCCATATATATAAATATAAATATATTACACGTACATAATCCTTTCGAAATTCTAACTAATTCATTTAAACAAAAAAAGATTCTGTTTGTATATATGAGTGTCGCACTGATTTTGGTCTTATATTTCAGTATTGATCGACCCAATTTTTGCTTCATATTTGGCTGAAATATTTTTATATATGGGACAATGATCGTAGTCATTTTTTTTTTAATTCGGTAAGGGGGTTGGAGATATAGCAAAATAACCAATAGCGATTTCTTCAAAAGCATTTTAGAGAAAACCGTATTAAAGCAAATCTGTTATCTACAATTCATACACAAATAATCTAAAAGGTTTTTTCAAAAAATCAACAACCCACCTCTTATAATAGAAATATTTTTTTTATTCTATTGCTGAATCTTCTTTCGGATTAAACATTTTTTTTTTTTTTTTTTTGGTAGTTTATACTTCACATAGAGAGCTATCAAGAATGTCTACAACTTTTTTGTAAGATTATAGATCCCAAGCCTAAAAAATGAAATTTTTTAGCCTTTATTGAACGGGATGTTAGATTTAGTGTAAAATTTACTAAAAAAATGTAAGCTTAACCTATATATGAATATTTTTAAAAAAAATTCTTAAAATTTATTCCCGATCTCTAAAAAATAGATTTTTTTTTGGTTCTGTGTTTATCGATTCTTTTTATTTATTTATAGCCGAGAAAAGTCAAGTAAATTTTTGCCAATTTTTAACAAAAAATCAAATATCTTCTTCTGGTGTATTTTTTTACCGTTTTTGAAAAAATTGCACAACATAGCAATTTTTTACTTCTTTGTATGAAGTAAAGGAAGTAATGTGATCGCGAAAAATTTCGGTATCTAGATTTCAACGGAAGTAGTCATTTTGATAATCCTTGAATCCAATTTGACTAGTTTCGGCGTGTCGTATGTACGTACGTATGTATAACGTACATACGTACGTACGTACGTATGTACGTTTTTTTGTTATGTTATGCATAACTCAAAAACTATTAGTCGTAGAATGTTGAAGTATTGGATTTAGGACTGATTTTAACATCTAGTTGTGCACCTTTTTTTTTGATTGCAATCGACTGAACCAAAATTTCCCAAAAAAGCCCAAAATTCACATAAAACTGAATTCTTGACTTTTTCTTAACTGCAGTAATAAGCCCTCATTACTGCAGTATCATAACGATATATTATTTATTTACATTACTGTCATTCAATCATATATCATAAGTGGTACTTATTTTCATCGGATCCAGAGTTCCAGAGCCAAATAAAATTTTAATTAATGAAATATTTGTATTTTACGAGGTGAAGACACATCGATTTGAATCAGACTTCCTTTTTTCTTAATGAGACATCTCCTTTTTTTTTTTTAATTTAAATATAATGATCTATTAATAATTATTAACCTCTGATTGTGAAAAAAAATACGAGAAATAATAATTCAATAGTAATAATAAAAAAATATATATGCAAAATATCAGATATGCAAAATAATTTCATTTTATTAATGAAATAAAATTTTATGTACTTTTCATTTAAAAAAAAAAAGGTGTACATGTAATTAAATTAATAGGCGTACAAGTAGGTCATGTGGTGCCCACATCAGATTTTTCTTTCTTGTAGAATCGAACAAATTTTAGTTTTTTTTTTGTTAGGATATTTCATAATTATTTTTTATACTCTACTTCAAGCCCTAAACTTTTTTTAAAATTTTTTTCTCTTTTTAAATTTTTGTGTTTCTTCTATATATTTTCGTTTAAACATTCAAAAACATAAAGATTTTCGGGTTTAATTAATATATTATAATGCCTTTTTTTGAGTTATAAATATTTATTGTTAGAGATGCCCTTTAATTATTCCAAACGTTTTTTACTACTTTTTTAATATAAAATTTTTTATGTTATTATGATATAGATTTTATTTTTAACTTTTGGGGGTTGAAAATATTTAGCATAAAAACTTTATTAATAAGGTGAGGTTAAAATAATATTTTTAACTCCTACCATTTTCTCCCCTAGATTATTTAATATAATATTAAGGAAAATTTAAAATAATTCTTCGAATTTTAATGTAATCTATAAAGAATTATGTAAAGAAAAAAAAATTCGTATGATTCTTTACTATATTAAGACACCTATTTTAGTGTACAAAAATACACATCCAAATAGAATTTTAATTTTTTTAATGGGCCATTTTTTAAAAATAAAAAAAAGGATTTTTTTTTCACAATTTTTGATCTGTAAATACGCTAACATGTATCGCTAAATATAGCGTCAGAATCTTTTATTAGCAAGATGCTGGGTTCGAATACCAAACAGAAATGAAATTTTTCTTAGGTAAAAAAACTTTCAACCCATATACCTACGCAAAAACGTCTTTACTATATGGTAAATAAAACATCAACCCCTCCACATCAAAATAAAAATATACTACCGATTGATGTTTTGAAATAGTATATTCAAGTTGATTTGATGCATGTGCGTTTGTGTACATAAAATTGTGTATGTATGTGTGTGGGTTTTAATGCTTTGTTATATAAACCAGTTTCGTAGATGGTAGGTTTGTTGTTTTCTTGTTTATAAGCGTTAGTTGTTGTCAACTATCATCTTTGTTGAATATCCTGTAGATAAGTTCCTTTATTGATTGTCGGCTATTTTTTTTCCTTCTTTACTTTTTTCCACTGATTTTATTGTTTATTATTATTACTGCATCGGCAGGAAGCTACCGACTTGAGATATAATATAACAATATAATAATAGAAAGAACAAGCCAACCGGGAAAAGATCAGCAGCGTGTGCGCAGCTTTCCGCAATACGACGCAATGCGATGCAAAAGAATTCACTTCAACATTCCTCAGTTAACAACAACAGTCTTAACTTTCATGTACTTATAAAACACCGGTATTAAATGAACACATGTGTGTATACACATCATGAAAACAATTATTTCTCTTTCACATCAGACGGTTTTATTCAATTAGAAAAATTTTAACTAAACATCAAATAAGTATTTATTTATACAAAAAAATGAAGGTAATTTTTTTATTGATATTACCATATATATATATATATATATATCACTTTATAGTATAATTAGTATTGTACAAAAATTTGTTTTTATTACAGTTATTGAAGTTAATACATTTTGTTTTAATAAAGAATTCAATCCATGCTAATCAGTTTTTAATTAAGGATAGATATTTAAGGAAGAATAAAAATTGAAATTAGAACAAAGTAGTATTAGGCTCAATATAAAGATATAAGACTAGAAAATCGGTTTCAGCATAATATTGTTTTGAAACTGGTCACAAAATAACTTCAATAAAAATTAATTTAATTAAATTAGTATAACCTATTGAACGTGAAATATTTGGGAAAAACATAAATGCAGTTATAAAATGTAAAAAAATAAATTTATAAAAAAAAACTATTGTACAATGTACCGCTTTATAGTAAAGAAACATATACAATAAGAATAGTCTCTGCCGACGAATGTGGCTGTTCTGTTGTATTCACTGATACCGAGATATTATATAAACTTAATGCCTTTACTTCCGTCTTCTTTTGCGAGACCTATGCAATTTACTCCGCCTTGAAAGTTACCGAAACCCGCAGCGATGACAGCTTCCTAGTAATTAGCGTTCAAGTCCTAGTAAAGCCAGCTATTTTTACACGGACTTGAATACTAGATCATGGATACCGGTGTTCTTTGGTGGTTGGGTTTCAATTAACCACACATCTCAGGTATGGTCGAACTGAGAATGTACAAGACTACACTTCATTCACACTCATACATATCATCCTCATTCATCCTCTGAAGTATTATCTAAACGGTAGTTACCGGAGGCTAAACAGGAAAAAGAAAGCTTCCTAGCAATTACAGACTCAAGGAGTGTAATTGAGAGCTTGAGCTGCAGACGTTCTGAATACATCGTACAGATTATTTATGATGATATCTTTTCAAGGATAAATAAGACTGCGTTACTGATATGGGTTCCTGGCCATTGTGGCACCTCGGGAACGAACGGGTCGAGACTGCCAAGAAAGCTGCAATAAATGGAATTCGAGTACAATCGACATGTGAGAGAGACTTCATGAGATCAGCCCGTGTAAAGTTGCGGGCTCAGTGGAATAGATTCTGGCTGCTGAGTCCTCCCATAGCGTTAGATAAAATCCGGGAGAGTTGTTGCTCGAGAAACCTCTTTCTCCGAGCAACAGAAGAGACCAAGTCATCTTAACTCGGCTAAGGATTGGACACACCAGGTTTACCTATGCTCATCTATTTGGGTCTCCCCAAAAGATCTGTGAGGCTTGCAAGGTTAAATGGTCCGTGGACCATCTATTCTTTGATTTCCCAATCTTTGGAACCATCCGACAAAACTTAGACCTGGGTTCAGATATGAAATTTTTATTAAACCAGAAAGAAGGTATAAAACGCCTGTTACGGTTCCTCTCCTACAGTGGAATGAAGAAAACGATTTAGTGATTCTTGTTTGAATTATGTATTTTAGTTTCTATTTGTTTTTTTTTATTTATTCTCTATTGTTTCTGTTTCTTTACTGTTTATGTTTTTTGTTGTTTTATGTAACACTACATGATAGTGTTACTTTATCCACCCGCTAATTGTTGATGCAACTATTAAAAAAAAAAAAACAGGACTTTTAAATTATGTGATTTTACAGCAGGATATTGGAAATTAAATTTGTTGATAAAATTTTACAGTTTTAATACAAATAGGATTAAGAAAAAGCATAAAATTTCTTTTTTTAAAAAGACTAAATATATAACTGGTCATGTACTCAGACATCCAGTTAAATTACTAATTTTATAAAAAAGGTAAAAGTGTGTGATATGTTGATAAAGAAAAATGGAATATAATGGAATACCGAATATCCGGATTAAATTTTGTAAAGTTTAATCTGGATATTCGGTATACGGATATTCATCCGAATCCAGATGATTGGAAAATTAAAAAGTTTTATTATACATGCAGGATATATCATTGTAATCTTTAATTTGTTATCCCACTTAATAAAAAGACGAAAATACAGGGTAATTAACAAAAAATATAATAAATTTTAGAATATATTCTATTAGTAAAAATAAAGAAATAAGGTCATGAAAACATAAATACGAAATCGTTTCATAAGTGAGTATCTCGGCTGGTGAAAGATTTCGCTCTGATTTCTGCCCCATCTGTGAAACAATGCCATACTTTTGAGCCAATTTTTAATATTAATCTCTTGTTACAGTTCTTTTTTTTATTGTTTTATTACTATAAAGCTTATTTTATTACCATTTACGAAATAACAATAAAATTAAATCAGTTTTATTAAAATATTTACGTGATTTTAATCTACGGAAATTATCACAAATATACCAATCAGTTATTCCTTTTATTTTGTGTTTTAATTATATAACTTTAATCCAATATTTAATAAAAAATGAAACGTATAATAATTTTTTTTTCTTTTTTTAGGGAGGTGGAAATGCATTTTTGCACGTAGTGCCGGGCTGTCACTGGGAGTATTATCCAGCCACCATCAGCAGACTACCGACTAATACCACCCTCCTTTCTAACAGGAACCGACGCAAAACGATTTAAGATACTACTTCAGGCCGAGTCCTCCTATCCTAGCCTGAAAAGACCACAACTTAATTTTCAGAACTATCCAGGTCACCCTTCTTGGTCCCGAGAATGCTGCCGACGACACGGGCCACTCTCTCCCAGCTACTCAGGTCACGGAGCATCATCGCAACCACGTTGCGGAGGCTCAGTGCTCCGAGATCCGCCACTTGTGTTCCTCGATCTGCCGTTCACCGATCACATTTGAAAAAGATGTGCTCGACGTCGTTCTGTACACCGGGACAATAGAGGCAGTTGGGGAACGGCGCTTTCCCTATGGCTTGGAGATAACCACGGAAGTATCCATGATCCATTAAAAACTGGATCGTGTAGTACTCCACCTCTCCATACCGCCGCTCTATCCACAGTCTGACCAGAGGTCCATCGTCCTCTGATCTCGTGATCCCAGGTCTCTTGCCATGCGAGAAACTTGCAAGTACGTTCCTCCTCAGCGATAATCTTCTGGTTTTTGCTTGCCCGACGCCTCCTGTAGGCAGCCTGAGGCTCCCTTGCAAAAAGAGCAATGGGTATGACCGGCGACCACCAGTACGGCAGGCTCGGAAACCGTACGACACGCGGAAGCGACTACCAAGGTCGCAATGCGTTGCACCTGCGCGAACCGCTTCCAGTTTCTTTTGAATTTTATTATCCATACTTCCGCCCCGTAAAACAGGACGGAATGTACCGTTGACATCAGTAGTCGCCTTCTGCTAGTCTTCGGTCCGCCGACATTCGCCATGAGCCGGATGAGAGCGGTGATGGCTCTCGCAGCTTTGACGGCGACACTCACCACACACCCCGGGAATTAAATACGGTATGTGCTCGCGGTTTAGTTTAAATAATTGAAATAAATATTATATTTAAATAAAATGATAAATATTTTTAATTAAGTTATGTATAATCCGTGCATCAGAAACAACCCACAATTGTAGGACATTCCAGGAACGCGGCTTTAGGCGCGTGACGGGAGAGTCCTACAATCGTATTAGCTTTTATACATAAATATATTCTACATATATATATGTAGAAAGGAATGCAGTAGTGTTACATTGACGAATCTCAAACCAAAAATTAAGTTTTATCTGATTTAACAATTTAGTTAATAGTAGATAGCAATGAAGGACTGGTTTTGATTTTTTTATTTTTTATTACTGTTACAATTGCTTAAACTCTTAATTTATGTATTTTTTATTCATACACACGTGCACGCGCGCGCACATAAACATGCTTATTAAAGTTATTATTAGTTAATAAACTAATCCCGTTGCATACTGGGTATTTCCTCTGTAACGAGGTACTTATTGTAGTAACATAAATGAATTAACTAAAATAATTTTACTTATTTATTTACCAGACAGCAGTCTGTTTTATTTATAAATGATATATCAGATACAAACATATGAACGAACAAATAAACAAACAGTAGTCGCCAATCTGTAGAGTTACTTCGCTACAAACTGTGTATTAACCTAGTCAGATAATAATAACAGCGTTTGTAATCTTAATTAGAGAAAGTTTTGTAATTGTAACCGTAATATTTATTTATTACAGGCAAATTACAGTGGTTTTAATGCTCTTGTATACATATATATATATATATATATATATATATATATATATAGTCCTACAAACAAAAAAGAAAAAGAAAAAATCTTAAATGGTATGACAAGACAATCTGTATTGTAATCAAATGAAATTAATCTTTATTTATTTATTTTTTCATATAAATAATCTAGTTTCAACATTTGTCTTTCGACAGTTATTATTAATATAATTATTAAATATTTTCACTTTATTTAAATACAGTTATTTTACTTCATAAAAATACAAAGTAATATTTTTACTTCCTTGTACGAAGTAAAGGAAGTATTGTGATCGCGAAAAATTCCGGTATTCAGATTTCAACGTAAATATCCATTTTGACCATCCCTGGAATCCATTTTCACTAGTTTCGGCGTGACGTCTGTACGTACGAATGTACGTATGTATGCATGTATGTATATCGTAACTCAAAAACGATTAGCCGTAGAATATTGTAATTTTGGATTTAGAACTGTTGTAACATATAATTGTGCACCTCTCTTTTTCATTGCAATCGATTTGACCAAAAGTGTCCAAAAACGCCAAATATCCAAAATAATTTAGGTTTTGAACTTTTTTTTAACTGCAGTAATAAGTCCTCATTGAGAGCTTTTCAACGATGTATCATAAGTGGTACTTATTTTCACTGGTTCCAGAGTTATGGCCAAATTAAATTTTTATTAATGAAATGTTTATTTCTTATAAGAGGAAGGTACATCGGTTCGAATTCGACTACTTCTCCTTTCTTTTTTTAACTTTTTATTTTAATTTAAATGTACTGATTTATTAATAATTATTCACTTCTGATTGTAAAAAAAAAATTTACAATTCATAATAATTCTATAACAATAAAAAAAATAAAAAAATATCAGAAGTTAATGAAATAAGATTTTATACAATTTTAATTTTCAAAAAATATGTATATGTAATTTAATAGGCGTACAAGTAAGTTTTGCGGTGCCCACATCAGATTTTTCTTTCTTATAGAATTGGAAAGTGATTAGGTTTTTTCGTTAGGATATTTCAGAATTATTTTTTATACTCTTCTTCAAGCCCTAATGTTTTTTTTCTTTCTGTTTTAAAATTTTTCTATTTCTATATATTTTCGTTTTTTTTTTTAATTTTTCTTTCTCTTTTTAAATTTTTGTATTTCTTCTATATATTTTCGTTTAACATTCAAAAACATAAAGATTTTCGGGTTTAATTAATATATCATAATGTCTATTATTGAGTTATAGATATTTGTTGTTAGAGATTCCCTTTAATTATTACAAACGTTTTTTACTACTTTTTAAGACTTTTTTTTTTATTTTATTATGATATAGATTTTATTTTTAACTTTTGGGGGTTGAAAATGTTTATCAAAAAGATTCTATTAATAAGGTTGGAATAATATTTTTAACTGCTACCATTTTCTCTCCTAGATTATTTCTTATAATATGAAGGAAAATTTAAAATAATTCTGCGAATTTTAATGGACTTTTAATACGAATTATATATAGAAAAATAAATTTTTTATGATTCTTTACTACTCTATTTTGATGTACAAAAATACACATCCAAATTGAATTTTATTTTTTGTTTTTAATGGACTGTTTAGTAAAAAATAAAAAAAAGGAATTTTTTTCACTAAATTAAATGAAATAATATTTTGAAATAAAATATTTATATAAATATTAAAAATATTAATAAAATAAGATTTTATTTACTTTTCATTTTTAAAAAAATGTGTATATGTAATTTAATAAGAGTACAAGAATGTGGTGTCCACATCAGATTGTTTTTTTTTTTTGTTTCAGTCATGAAAAATTGTGATTTTAATTAACATTTGTACAAAGTATTTCACGAATTAATGAAAAGTGTTTCAGGGTGTATTCTATAAACAAAAATAAAGAAATTGTTGAGTGGTATATTCTCGGCTAATCCAGAAATCCCAGTTTCGAAACCCATTCAGGCATGCCATTTTTCATACACTGTTTTTTTTTTTTTTTGTAGATATTGTCAAATAAGCCTAAAGTTTTACGTGGAATATGAAAATGGAATTTTTGTAGCGTTAGAAAATGTCATGCTTTGACCGGATTTCAAACCCGGGACCTCCGTATGAATATCTGAGACGCTATCAGTTCACCACGGAGATCAGCTAATTCGATTTCCATATCCCCAAGTACGAGGTACTTTGTAAGCTTCTGTATTGAATAATTCTTCAAATAAAATAATAATGACATATTTTCGGAAACTTCGTTTTTTAAGTATAACTTTATCTATAGATTAACCTTTTTCCAAACTAGTTTTGAATTATTTAACCTTTTCTTTCTATATCTTTGCAAGCAACCAGCGCAATCTGAGAATGTAGATTTTCTGTTATGAATTCCATAAAAGCAAAAGACCGAAGCAGACTCGAAAATGATCAATTGGGTGTCCTTATGAGAATTTTTTTCTCTTTTCCCCGCCTCCCGGAGCCGTATCTGCTACAAACATAAACTCGGCTCCGAGAGGTCCCATAGCCTCTAATTACCTCGTCGGGAACAACGTTCCCGCCAGATAACCGGGACTCGGTCTTTTAGGCGCCATGTCTGTAATAAGGGGAACCAAAAGGATCCACCCACCGGAACTCGGTCTTACTTTCCCTTCAGCGGTACTGAAGGGAATCCCCAACCGATCATCGTAAACGAGGCCTCCTACGCCGTCCCGGATGAGGCTGTTCCTCAGAGATACCATGATGTTCCTACGAAGAAGCCGTTCCAGGTAACCATGGAGTATCTTACATCCCCGACCCCCGGGCGAGAATTATGACCCCTTATGAGAATTAAATTACATTTAACCAACGGTCAAGAAGTAAATACAAATAAAATTTACAAAGATGAATAATTTCTATAAAAGACAGAAAATTACAAAAATACAAAATACAAAAATTACATAAAATACAAAAATTTTAATAAGTTAAAAAAAATGTTTATATAAAATAAAACAAGTTGTTTTCGTTGAAATAACTATACATAATAACAAAAAAAAATTGTACAAATTGATTTTTGAATACTTTTTTTTTGCCATACCGTAGTTTTTGAGCGCGCAATTAAAAAAAATTAAAGGAAAAAATGAACGCTAAAAACTGACTACATCTCTGAGGTCTTAACTCTGACGACAAACTCGGGACTTTTAATATAATCTTAGATACGGAGAACGAAACTTCAAGCGATGTAGAAAATTTTAAACAAAGAATATATTTTTATTAAAAAGAATTGGTAGCATATACTAAGAAAAAAAAGTCGTGCACAGATATATTTAGCTTGCTTCAATAGTGGTAGTACTTTTTGGTGAGTCTATAACCTAATAGTCGCATAATATTATGTATTATAGACTATAATGCAAGAAGATATAGTACTATGGTTGATTTTATACACTACTAGTATGTATCTAACACACAGAAGGTTAGAGAGATAGTTAATGGTAGTATTCTGTGTAGAGAGGTTGCAAGAAGAAAAGGAGCTTTCGTACAGAGCGCATGTTGTAGACTACTGTCCTAATTGCACTGTACTGGCATAATCTCACCGCCTCTAATTATTGTTTATTATTTCAATTCGAAGCCTAATCTTCGATAATCGACCATCAGACCCCGCCATTACACCTTTTTCATGACCTCACCTGACTTCCTCTTCTCCACCGACTTCTTCCTTATATCTTTTCATCTCTTTCTATCACTTTATCCATTTTATTCTATCTTTCTTCTCTGACTAATATTCTTTTGAATTTCGTTCCCAGGCCAGTCAAGTTTTTAAAACGTATATTAGTAATAGCAATAATAATATATGGTGTTCGTGGAGATACAGGTATAAAATATTTTATAATAAAGTAATGTAATATGGTAATATATTGTACTATTTTGTGCTATATTACATTGTAATATTAGAGTAAAATCCTATTAATCTGTTTTTTAATATTAATAGGAGATATAGTAATGCACACGAAATATAGAATGCTTATTAAGTTAAATAATATAGATGCTAAATACCTTATCAAGTAAGATCATCACATAGAAAACTATTTTAAATAGTATTAAGTATTTTTTTTATTAAGTGACCGCTTTGGTGATGATTATCACATCATCAGACGATTAAAAAAAATGAATTGAAAAAAAAGTAAAATTTTAGAAATTGTAAAACCATATTCATTCTTAATACAAGTATGTAATAAAAGTAAAAATTAATAGTCTTTAAATTTTATAAATAAATTTAAAAAAACAAAACAGTATTTGTATTAAATAATTTTTATTAGAATCAATAATTTTTTGTTTTCTAATGGAAAAGAAATGAAGCAATTTAAAAAATTAACTTGAGAATAAAATAACAGTGCAAGTGAAAATAAAAAATCTGATGTAAGCACCACATGATTTCCTTTTACGCCTATTAAACACATTTTTTTAAAATGAAAAGTACATAAAATTTTATTTCATAAATAACTTCTGATATTTATTCATATTTTTTTATTTTTATTTTTATTATTGAATTATTATTTTTCGTACAAATATTTATACAGTCAGAAGTTAATTTACATTAAAAAAAAAAAATGTAAAAAAAGAGATGAAGTCTGATTCGAACCAATATGCCTTGCCATTCTAAGATCCAAATATTTCATTAATTAAAATTTCATTTCGCTATAACTCTGAAACCAATGAAAATAAGTAACACTTATGATAATCACTTAAGCTCTCAATGATGGCTTATCAGTGCAGTTACGAAAAAGTCAAAAATCAAAATATGTTTTGGATTTTGGACTTTTTTGGTTCAGTCGATTGCAATTAGAAGGGGAGGTGCACAACTAGATGTTACAACAGTCCTAAATTCAAAATTTCAACATCCTAGTGATAATTCTTTTTAATTTATACGAGATACATACGTACGTACAGACGTCACCCGAAACTAGTCAAAATGGATTCAGGGATGGTCAAAATAGTTATTTCCGTTGAAATCTAAAAACCGAAATTTTTTGCAATCACAATACTTCCTTTACTTCGTAAAAGGAAGTAAAATAATTATAATAATAAAATTTTCTAATGATTTTTTTTATTGTTGTTTAATCTATTATATATATATATATATATATAATTATTATATCTGATTACTCCCCTTTAGGAGAGTTCGTGAACTTGGGGTAATCATGGCTTTACTTCCTAACTCTTTTCTTTTTTCCTGAAACGTCTTCATCTGTTTACTATGTTTCTTCACTCTCTCCTTCGTCCATCTTCTTTGTATATTTCTCATTTTTTCTCTTGTTCCATTTTCTCATTTCTAATTTCATCCCTAAATTTCCTTCTGTCCTTGATTTCTTTTTCTGAGATGTTCAGCCGTTCCAGGTCATCCTGTGTATCTTTCATAAGATATATATATATATATATATATATACAAATCTAGTGGTGTCTGTAACTCTTTTATAAAAAAAAACTATTTAGCAATGTTTAAGTTAAAAAATAAACAGATCAATAACCAACTGGATGTCCTTTTCAAGAATTTCAATTCATTAAGAAGGAAATGGATAAATAAAATTAAAAGATAAGTATAACCATAAATAACAAATAAATAAGAAGACGGCCATATAAGGCATGCCGTCAGTTATAGATAGAAGCGTTGACTAAACGCTAAATAAAGATTAACAAAAATTTAAAGTAACAGTACAGTAAGTCTTGACAGTGGATTGGTTCTAAAACGCGAAAAGAGATAAAAGAATGAAGCTAAGAAAAAGATAAGCAGTACTAAACATATAAACTATAGCGATCTTAACAAAAAAGATAATAGCATTTATTATCTTAACAACAACAACAACAACAATTAAAAACTGATTTTAACAGAAATTTTTCAAAAATTTGAAAATATGATGTACGTCCGGTTGATCTAGAATCTCTAATGAGTCATTGCTAACGGATCAAAAATTCGAACTTTCTTAAATGAATATAAAGATTTATATACACTATATTTCAATTAAAAGAGTTTGTATGCTTGTTTTCGTTTTTTATATATACTACATATAATTATAAAACAAAATGAGCTTTTTCAACCGAATTTGCATTATATAGAAAAATACATATTAAAAATAATAATATGAGGGCAAGTTGATTTACATATCTTGAATTTAATGAATTATTTTAAAATAAAATTTATAAATAACCTAGATAATTTTGATAAATTATGTTTTAAGATGAAAAATATAAATTTCATATCCTTTAATTTGGAGGGATTAAATGATTAAGGTTTATTAGCATAAATAATTTACACAAGGACAAAAAAAGTATTTTTTGATAGATAACAATTTTTATATCCGTCTTAGATATAAATTTAATTGGTAAAAACCTACTTTTAGATCTGTAAGAATGATGCTGTTAATTAACGAATTATTAAAAAAAAGAAACTACTAAATTTTTTTCTCAAATTTTTATATTTAGCGCCATAAAATCGTAGAAGTCAATCACATTTGAAACAAAATATAATAATAACAGATAATTTTAATCTATGCAGAAATAAAGTAATTACAAATGATCCTATTTCTTTATAAACTAATAAAAACTTTCTACAAGTAGTTTGATATTGCATTAATCTTAACCTTAAAGTTATGATCTTCACAGTTTGTTACTTTAAAAAAAAGGATATAATGTAGCTTAATGCCTTACCACGTACTACACATTGATGCGTCAGATAAGATTTTTATTTATTTACATAGTAACCATAGGCTTTTGCCCTTTGATAGTTATTAGATGATAAATGAATTTTGTAGCGTATGAAAACAGGAAGTGCAAACTGGCGAAAGAAGAGTGGATTAAAGAAAAGTGTTCAGAAGTGGAAAGAGAAATGAACATTGGTAAAATAGACGGAGCATATAGGAAAGTTAAGGAAAATTTTGGGGTACATAAATTAAAATCTAATAATGTGTTAAATAAAGATGGTACACCAATATATAATACGAAAGGTAAAGTCGATAGATGGGTGGAATATATTGAAGAGTTATACATAGGAAATGAATTAGAAAATGGTGTTATAGAGGAAGAAGAGGAAGTTGAGGAGGATGAAATGGGAGAAACAATACTGAGATCTGAATTTAAGAGAGCATTAAAAGATTTAAATGGCAGAAGGTTCCTGGAATAGACGGAATACCTGTAGAATTACTGCGCAGTGCAGGTGAGGAAGCGATTGATAGATTATACAAACTGGTGTGTAATATTTATGAAAATGGGGAATTTCCATCAGACTTCAAAAAAAGTGTTATAGTTATGATACCAAAGAAAGCAGGGGCAGATAAATGTGAAGAATACAGAACAATTAGTTTAACTAGTCATGCATCAAAAATGTTAACTAGAATTTTATACAGAAGAATTGAGAGGAGAGTGGAAGAAGTGTTAGGAGAAGACCAATTTGGTTTCAGGAAAAGTATAGGGACAAGGGAAGCAATTTTAGGCCTCAGATTAATAGTAGAAGGAAGATTAAAGAAAAACAAACCGACATACTTGGCGTTTATAGACCTAGAAAAGGCTTTCGATAACGTAGACTGGAATAAAATGTTCAGCATTTAAAAAAAATTAGGGTTCAAATACAGAGATAGAAGAACAATTGCTAACATGTACAGGAACCAAACAGCAACAATAACAATTGAAGAACATAAGAAAGAAGCCCTAATAAGAAAGGGAGTCCGACAAGGATGTTCCCTATCTCCGTTACTTTTTAATATTTACATGGAACTAGAAGTTAATGATGTTAAAGAACAATTTAGCTTCGGAGTAACAGTACAAGGTGAAAAGATAAAGATGCTACGATTTGCTGATGATATAGTAATTCTAGCCGAGAGTAAAAAGGATTTAGAAGAAACAATGAACGGCATAGATGAAGTCCTACGCAAGAACTATCGCATGAAAATAAACAAGAACAAAACAAAAGTAATGAAATGTAGTAGAAATAACAAAGATGGACCACTGAATGTGAAAATAGGAGGAGAAAAGATTATGGAGGTAGAAGAATTTTGTTATTTGGGAAGTAAAATTTCTAAAGATGGACGAAGCAGGAGCGATATAAAATGCCGAATAGCACAAGCTAAACGAGCCTTCAGTAAGAAATATAATTTGTTTACATCAAAAATTAATTCAAATGTCAGGAAAAGATTTTTGAAAGTATATGTTTGGAGTGTCGCTTTATATGGAAGTGAAACTTGGACAATCGGAGTATCTGAGAAGAAAAGATTAGAAGCTTCTGAAATGCTATAGGAGAATGTTAAAAATCAGATGGGTGACAAATGAAGAGGTATTGCGGCAAATAGATGAAGAAAGAAGCATTTGGAAAAATATAGTTAAAAGAAGAGACAGAATTATAGGCCACATACTAAGGCATCCTGGAATAGTCGCTTTAATATTGGAAGGACAGGTAGAAGGGAAAAATTGTGTAGGCAGGCCACGTTTGGAGTATGTAAAACAAATTGTTGGGGATGTAGGATGTAGAGGGTATACTGAAATGAAACGACTAGCACTAGATAGGGAATCTTGGAGAGCTGCATCAAACCAGTCAAATGACTGAAGACAAAAAAAAAAAAAAAAAAAAAAATGAAAAAAGGCATACTTTTTCGGGATTTGAACCCGGTACCTATGGATGAAATGCCGAGACGATAATATTCCGTATCGTTAAAATTAGAATGGTATAAGAGTTATAATGAAATTAAAAATAGTTGTTTGACAAGAATTGTTACCAAATACTACAATCTATTGTACCTATTTAAAAAAAGTTACAACCAAATTATTCTAAAGTATTATATTATATCGTTAAATAACAAATTATTTCTAAGAAATCTACAACAGTATGTTAATGCTTTTATCAATGTATAGAAGGGAAGAAATATAACAAATGAATTCTTAATTAAAACTAATAAAAAAAATTGGTGTGGACACCATATGACTTCCTTGTACTCCTATTAAATTACAATAATTTTTTTTTTTTTTAAATTAAATTATAAAAAAATTAAAAAAAAAAAATTAAAAAAAAAAAAAATTTATTTCATTAATAACTTCTGATATTTTTTCTTTTTTTTTCCACTCAATCCATCTGTATATCTCAAAATGAATCTCATTCCTGCAGGATTATACATTAATTAAAATTTGACTTATTTTATTTATTTGCAATATTATTATTATTATTATTGGTAGTAGTAATCCAATAAGAAAATATGTAAAAACGACTTAATTATTGTATATTATAAAATATTATATTTAGATTAATATTATAGATTTAATAGAAATATTTAATCTATCTATTTAATATCTATCTATCTATCTATCTATTTATTAAAAGTACTAGCAGACTCGGCAATGCTTCGCTATTGCTAAATTTGAGTATATATATGTATATATATATATATATATATATATATATATACACTCAAATTTAACAATATATATATATATATATATATATACAGATTAAATGAACACAACTGAAAGTTAGATAAAACATTAACAAAATGAACATTACGGAACTTAACAAAATTTAACCTTTCCTTTTTCCCTTTCATCATTTTCCCCCTTCCCCTCTCCCATTTACTTTTCCCCCTTTCCCTTTATAATTCTCCTTTTTCCCATTTCATTTTTACCGTATTACCTTTCTCTTTCCTCCATTTCCCTCTTTCACTTTCGCCTACATTCCCGTTTCCTTTTCCCTTCTATCAGTTCTCTTTCCCTTATTTCCTTTTCCCCTTCCTCTTTCCCCCATTTTCCTTTTTATTTTTCTCCTTCCCCCTTTCAATTTTATTTCCTCGTTTTTCCTTTTCCCCGTTGTCCCATTTTTTAAATGTTCCTCTTCTTCCCTTTTTACCTTCTTACCTTTTAAGTTTTCCCTTTTCCGATTTTCCCGCGTGTAAAACGGTCCCGTAGTTTTGTAGTCTATAGCGGACACACATATCGGAAACATTGAAATGGAATCGTAAAATATTTAATATGGCGTGAGTTGCTTTTACGTCCAACAGATAGTACTGTTTTTTAAAAAAAAAGCATTTTTTTACCTGTCAAATCTTAGGTATATAAAAACACGCACGTATTCGAATGCAACGTTATGTTAAAATTTCAAAGCAATCGGTTAAGAAATTTTGGAGATTTAAGATTTTGAACAAACGAACATTTACGTTTTTATTTATGTAGATAATTAAACTTTTTTTTTTTTTTTTTCATTTTAATTCCCATTTATAAAAATGTATACGCACAACTATAAAATTTATAATTAATCAATAATCACTGTTGATGGAGGAATAATCGAAAAGCGCTTGGATAGTCAATATTCTCAATTACTAGTAAATGGATACTCCAGTTTTATATAAATTGTATAATACCAACGGTGCCAGATGTTAAGAAAATTGAATTTAAATATAAATAGTTTTGTATGTAATTCCTCAAAAAAGCTTATTGGAGCTTAGAGGAAATTTTATCATGATTGTAATACACCTCAAAAAATAAATAAAATAAAATAAAAAATTATTATAACAATTCCCCTTCTTTTAGCTCTTTCATACTAAAGTATATTACTCAAGCTTTTTCTTATATCAAACGACTTATAATTAAATGAATTATACATTTGTAAATAGTGGTACATTTTAATATATTACTAAACTGATATAAAATCAAATTATCTTACTTATAAATTATGATGTATATATATATATATATAAATCTTATATAAAGCACAAAGTTATTGATATGGTATATAATTGAATTCTAATAGCTTACGTTTATGTACATTTTTAAAAATATTGTTTTATTTGACACATGATCATAAAGCGGTTATTAATCCATATATTTTAACAGGTAGATTGATGGGTATTATTTGAAATAGTAAAAGAAATTAAGGTGGAGCAAAAGGTAAAGTCTAAAGAGTAACGCCATAGGGAGGAGGCTTTTAAGTTGTTCGTCATTTTATTTAAAGATATAGTATGAAAACGTTGTTGTTTTGGTCAAATTGACTGGACACGATCTGCACAACCTGTCAGGTATAATAGTAATAGTAATAGAAATAATAATAATACGATGTATAGTTATACACAGGTATACGGACGGGGTTAGTTTGTTATTATAGTAAAAACATTCGGTCGACTAGCGAGCTCTTTTACAAACTTATAACAACTTACAACTGTTCATTAAATGTTCATGATACGTAATGAATTATGAGGTAGACACGCCACCATGGTACATTCTCTTCCTCTCGACCTCCCCACCTTACCGCCCTTCTCCTTAATTCTTAAGTTAACTTTACTGGTAATATTTCATCCTTGTATTCATCTAAACAATATCAAAGAAGAAAGAGTGACGTAGTTGTTCTTTTATATTAATACACCTGTTTTTCATCGGTTATATTTTCCATTAATAAGCAACACAATTTAATTTGATTTAGCTTATGGTAAATTATAATAGAAACTTTTTTTTTAAAGATGAAGCCTTTCAGAAGTAAAAAAATTAAATAACAAGAATAAACTGTCGTAAGACTTCCTCCATAAAATTAAAAGAAAATTATAACGTTTGGAAATGAAAAAAAAAAATTTACCATAAAAATTGTTAAAGAAACTTAGCAAAAAATTAATTTTCGCGAGAATTCGATAGTGTATTAAGTTTACGTTTTTTGGTTTTATAGATAAAAAACCATAAGAACTAGTTATTTAAAATTTATTAATTCTTCTTAGATAACGATTCTAACATTTTAGAGTAATCTCTTAAAATATCTAATACATAAATACATAAATTTGATGCGGGTTCTGTTTATCCGTTTGTAACAGCATCACGTGATAATCAACCTACTGATTGATTTCAAATTTTCAGGATATATATCTTCTTTTTTTTGTTTAACTTCCGGGTCGACCGTTAGGTATTGCTTCAGAGGATGAAATGTATGACAATTTTGTAGCGTGTAAAAATGCCACGCCTGACCGGATTCGAACACGGGACCCCGGGATAAAAGGCCTAGACACTACCAATCGCGCCTCGAAGACCAGCACAGCAACACGATTGTTAGGATAAATGTACACGCACTTAGTCACGGTAACCAAGATAACATGAACGATGTACAGAGTGATCAGCTGGTTGCGTTATTATTTAATTTTTGATACAATAATATATCTATCAAATAGTGTACCCTCTACTCAACAGACAATTTTCAAAAGAAAATTAAATAAAACTTATTAGTATGATTAAATAAATTTCTTAGACAAATCACCATATAGTGAAGAAGAAGAAGGAAGAAATTCTCTAGTCGGCCCAGTGTGGGATCTCCCGGTGGTTACCAACATCCCCGGAACAGCAGGCATGACCGGCCCACAGAGGGAGCAGCTGAGCGCGGACGGTACCTTCCACCAGCAAGAACCGGCACAGCGAGGGATCTCTCGGGAAGAACCGCGCCAGCGGAAGACTACCGACGCTGACCCGACACAGTGAGGCTCTGAGGAAAGCCCATCAGGGCTAGGAACAGAGGGATGGTGTGGCGACCGGAAACGTGATAAGGCTGTTGTCTTCCCCCTACGGGGTTGGGATATGGGGCTCTGAGAGCCATAACTACCGCACAGCACACAGTAGTAGGAACCCAACTGCCGTTGAGGGGAAGCTCAGTCTCATTACAACGGACGAGTCGCAACTCCCCGACTAGAGCTGAGCTGACATCACCGGAAACCAGTTTCCGGACCCAACAGGCTTTCACAGGGTTACGAAACACAAACGGCACTTCTGGGCCACCACTTCACTAACCTGAAACGCCTTTACAGAGCTAACACAAGGTTCTAAGGTGTTACGTAACGTTGAAACCGGTCGGCCACAAAATATATACAGTGTTCCGGGACGTATTAGACCAACTTCAAAAACCTGCAGACATTTAACCCGGTAGAACGCTTTACGTACCGTAATGCAAGGTGGATAATTTTTATTAATTTACTATTATTTTTTATTATTAACAATTTTTATTACATTTAGTGCAGGAAATAAAACAAGGCAAAATTTATAATCTTGCGATACGGCGCGCCAGCGTACTGCCGGGTTAATTGTCTTCAATAACTCGATTTTTTGACAAAGGATTTTTTCTAATGAAGTGTCTATCATTTTGTTCAAAATAAAGTGCTTAATAAATTTTGTAAAAAATAAAAATTTGATCAAACAAATTATTACAAAGATATTGAAGATTAAAAATTAAGATTGCCACAGTTTTGAAATTTTTGATTGTGAAATTTTCAAATTTTTCTATTTTTTAGATCAAGACGCTAGTCTTAAATTTACCAAATTTAATTAAAGTAGGTTTACCCGTTTCTGAGAAATCTTCTTTTTTTTTAAATCACCAAATGGGGTCTAGAAGGAAAACAAATCAAAGTAGGACTTATGTCGATATGAACTTTTTCGTTAATTTTGCTGTCCTGTATCAGTTCCTGATGTTCGGCTAATACGTTTCGAAACACTCTGTATCTATAAGGAAATTAAATTTTAAGTAAATGATATTTTCACACTCCTCATATCTCAAAACTGCATTTCCTCATCTCTAATCCCACCATGCAACCGAATCTAATACCGTACTTTTCTTAGAAAAAAAGGTAAAAATAAACTTATTTATTAATTTTAATTTTTGATAAAAAATTTCCTTATATTATTATATGCAAGAAATAGATATCCGTTGAAATTAAAAAAATTATTTAAAGATCGATGGATCGAAATACAACAAAAAAGTCAACCGATAAGAATTTAAGATCAAACAAATAAACTGCTTCTTCCTTTTTCAATCATGGTCTATAAAACGAGGCTGTTAATAGGGCAAGTAACATTTAGAGGTTTTGAATTGTTTATCGTTTATTGAATACATTTAAAACGAAGCACATATTAAATATATATATATATATATATATATATATATATTCCAATGCTTTTATTTTTTTTTTAATATTAGAATTACAATTATTTCTCATTTCTAATTCAATAGATTTTTTCTATAAATATTGCATTTAACTAGTTAAAAATAATGAGAAAAACTTTTATTTAACGATTTAAATTAAAATAAACAGGTTGTTTCTTTTTCTATTTAGCCTCCGGAAACACCGTAACGTATTACTTCAGAGGATGAATGAGGATGATACGTATGAATGTAAATGAAGTGCAACCTTGTACAGTCGCAGGTTGACCACTCCTGAGACGTATGTTTAATGGAAACCCAACCACCAAAGAACACCGGTATCCGCCATTTAGTAGTCAAATCCATACAAAAGTAATTGTCTTTACTAGGATTTGAACCTTATAACTCTCGACTTGGAAATCAGCTGATATGCGATGACGAATTTACCACTAGTCCAACCCGACGGGTAAAATAGACAGGTTAGTTCATTTCTAATACATTCAATACACAAAAAAATCCTCCAAGATGGATAACAACAACTATAAATGTACTTCATTGTATCAGATTCCAAAGATTCTTTAGATTTTAATATACTATGTATTCAGGAAGAAACTTATTTTCATAACTTTCATCGACTTTCAGAACGCTTTTGATTCTGTGGACTGAGAAACTGTCAAAAACCATATTAAATTCAATCTCACAAACGCGATCTATAAATGTTAAATTTATGGGAGAAATAAGAAATCTAATCGCAACAGGGTTGAGACAACGTGATGAAATACTACCGATTCCATACAAGTTGACTTTAGACAAGATAATGTAAATATTTTAGCAGATGTAAGATACAGGTGGGAAAATAGGATTACAAAACCGAAACGTCAAAATAATCCTTTACTGATGGACAGGTTTTTTAGCTGAATAAAAAGGAAAACGCAGTAGTAAAAATAGAAGAATTGATAAGAATAGCCTAAAAAGCAGGCATACAGGCATTCTTTACCAAGACGAAAATCAAATCATTCACACTAAAGACAATAGGAACTAAATATGGAAATATAAATGAACACTTAAAGTATGAAGGAAAAATTATTAGCAGAACAAAAATAGATAAAGCGTCAATTGTAAATAGAATACTAAAACTGGAGAAGCTTAGATTTATCACCAAATATATCTACAATAAGAAAAATTACTGTAAGATCGTGATTAACGATTTAAATTAATATACAACTGCATTAAGGCAGTTGTATAATGAAAGTTTAAAAAAAATTACAGTTATATAAGATGTTCTCTTTTGCAAGATCGAAATAAGGTTATTAAAAAAAATTCATGATCCGAAGGTAACAGAGGAAAAAGATAAAGGCTAAAATCTATCAAGGATATCTACCAAAATAATGAGGTTTTAGAAACAACGATAAGGAAAAGAAGGTTAAATTTCTTGAACATATGATCAGGATGTACCACGAAACAGATTGAATAAAAAGAATCTCTGACAAGCTGTGGAATATGAAAAGCAAATCAAATGACCTCAAACGGATTGAAGAGGATTTCCAAATCATAGGCTTGAAAAAAGAAGACTCTATAAAGATAGAGATATCTTCCAAATAATTTACAATTTTCTTGTTACAGGAAGAAAATTAACAGATGAGCAAAAATGAAACTGTCAAAGAAATGAGAAATATATGGAAAAAGGGATAAGAAACTAAAAAGAAGTGATATTTGCCTGATCATAAAAGGTGGCATTTTCACATTAAAACAAAAAAAAAACTACAGGTTATGTGAATGAAATACGGTATATTGTGTGTGTATGTTAGTGCGATAACCAGAATGGTTGTAGTCAACTTGACATGAGTAATAAGTTGCTATCAAAAAGATCAAAACCAGTTTTAAGAATAACAAGCCTTCCATGCTGGGTTAACAAAAAAAAAAAAAAAATTGAAAATTAAAATGTTTTCCGTTATCTTCTTTATTGAGGAACATCATCGGAACATCATGGTGTCTCTGAAGGACAGTCCCATTTGGGAGAGGATGGGAGGCCACGGTCTCCAGCTTACGTTGATCGGGTGGAGACTCCCTTGCAGTACCGTTTGGAGGAAAGTAAGATCAAGTCCCGGTGAGGGATTCTTTCGGGGGTTCCCTATAAGAGGCAGGGCATAAAGACTGAGTCACGATGTGGGGATCCTTTGGGGTCCCCTCAATAGAGGCATAGCACCTAAAAAACCGAGTTTATGTTTTGTTGCGACCCGGCGGGGAAAAAGGAGAGAAAGAAAAAAAATCTAGTTAAATGACAGGTAATATTTAGTTGTATAAGTGAAACCATCCTTCTTTTCATTACAGGAATTGGATCTATTAATGAACATCATTACTTTCAAAGCGAGTAAATCTAATTCGTTTTTTTTTTATCTCAGATGATTTACTTACGTTATAATCATTTGAAGGATTGACTTCGATAGTTTAAAATAACATATTATTGTATCCTTTTCAGTAATGAAATAATGTGTTGATAATACTACTTCAACTCTGAAATTGAGATACATTAAAAAATTGAAATATGACAGATTTAGAATTTCAGTCACAAATGACTGAAAAAAAGGGTGCTTCTATAAATAGTAATTAAAAAGGAATAGTGTCAGTTGTTCCATTCTTTACACACACTCGCCCCCCCCCCCAAAAAAAAAAGACAAACTATTATTGTAATATACATAGTATTATACATACATAGTAATATAATACATAGTATTATAATAAAACTAAAGAAAATTACCACTATTTACTGATTTAACAACTGAAAAGTTATTCAATCAAATTATTTTACCTGGTAATTTGTGAAATCTCTGAGGAGAAAACAGTCCGCACACATAATTACTGAAAAAAATCCAATTTTTTAAATTCTAGACGCATATTACGCGGACGTAATCACGACTGTATATACTGCTAGTGATCTATATAATGTATATATACGTACAGATCTGGAAAACTATTTATTAATATATATAAAATGCTTTCTATTAATTTTTTCCTTTTAAAATTTTAATTTCATAGTTGGCAGCACTGTCATAATCAACTTGAAAAATCCAATGATGTTTATTTTGTTCTATTTACTTGCTGTAATATACAATCTATTAACTGCCCTTCCTTTAATATCTATATATATATATATGTGTGTGTGTGTGTGTGTGTGTGTGTGTGTGTGTGTGTGTGTGTGTGTGTGTGTGTGTGTGTGTGTGTGTGTGTGTGTGTATATATGTGTGTGATAGGGAGGGAAAGTAGAAAATGAATGGAAAGTGTGGTGAGGAAGGGCGGAGCGGTAACAGTAATTATAAAGAAATCATTAGCGAGTAGTTATCAATTTATGTTAAGAGGAATCTAAGAGGTTAAACGTACGACGAAGAAGGGTGAAGAAGAACGACAGCAAATGTGTCAGTGATGAATTGGTATGCGGAGGACGAAGTGTATAGCCTATGTGCGCCGCCGTATTTGTGTGTACTTTTTTGTATTATTATTTTTTTTTTTAAGGTTATATTGTATCTTTGTCAGGTCACTGTCGGTCAGTTCTTTGTTATTTAACCCTTTGCATATTGCTATAATCAATCTTAGGTATGTTTTCTGCCTACTATACACTCTTAATACATAATCTTGTAAATAATATCCTATAATCCATCTTTTCTATGGTTAACCTGAACCTCTTTTGACCACACACACAATTTACAAACATATTATATATATATTTATTACTTTATTTATCTAGATTCACACACACACACACACACACACACACACACACACACACACACACACACACACACACACACACACACACACACACACACACACACACACATGTGTGTGTTTTATATATATATATATATAAACACATCCTACGCTGATCAATCAAAACAAATTTGTTATAAATGTTAAAAAATTAAATCGACTTCAACAAATATGGACTGAAATTTTTTTAAAAAAATAATAACCATTTTATGTCGGTGTTAAATTAAATACAAACAAAAGAACCGCAATTTGGTGTCATCTTCAGAAAAATCAATATTTAAATAATTAAAAACGTAATATTATTTATTTAAAATTTGTAAGGGTAAATGTTTCCATAAATTTCTTACTTTTTATTATGTCACAAAGTTTTTATTTTTATAAATGTGATATACAGAAATCATCTGAGATACATGTGATACTAATAAGCGTTGTTTTCTTTAAAAGTACTGATTTTCTTATTATATACAATATCTATGATGAAGGAATCGCGTACAAGATTTGAAAATTATATATATTTCAGAGGGCTTACCATTTTGATACTCCGCAATATATTAGATTCTCAAAATGAGAATGAGAAACCATTTTATTCTTAATCTTTATTAGGTTATTCGGCAAAAAAAAAAAACACAACCAGCTATTTCCATCGTCCATGTTATTTTGGTTACCGTGACTAAGTGCGTGTACATTTATCTTAACAAATTGTGTTGCTGTGCCGGTCTCCGTAGCACGAATGGTAACGTCTCGGTCTTTTATCCGGAGGTGCCGGGTTCGAATCCCGGTCAGGCATGACATTTTCACACACGCTAAAAATCATTCATCTCATCCTCTGAAGTAATAACTAGCTTTAACCTCCGGTGGTCCCGGAGGTTAAAAAAAAAATTGTGTTACTGTAAATTTGGTCGCCGGCAAGTGATTGCCTAATCAAAACAAGTCTTAAGTAAAGGATTCTATTTAATTTCTCTTCTTTATGTACAAGAATAATTAATACTCGTATAATTTTGTTACGATTTGTTACAAAACACTACGTTAATATTAATTTATTTAAATTAAAACAAAAAATTTATCTTTGATTTTATGTTTTTATTTCAATTTTGCAAATATCTGCTTATACAGAACAGAATTGAAAAAAAAATATATATTTGTAATATAACAAGTTTTATTTCAGTGATTGAGATTATAAATATCTTCGTATAGAATTTAAAAATTTATTTTTATATTTTTTTTAAAAATTGTATCTTTTATTATAATAAACATATTCGTTCTGAAGAAGAAAAGATTTCTACGAAAGTTCTCCATGGACATAGAAAGTAGAAATAGTGAAACAGGGAAATTTTACATTTAATTTTAATAAATTTCGTATTAAAGGAAAAAATATTTAAAGAAAAATTCTTCCCTGTGCGCTCATCACCCAAAACACTACTGGACAGATTTTAATAATACTTTTCATATTTATGCCTTAGAGAATTGGTTATTAACTCCCAATTAGAATTATCATGATATTCCGAATAAACGGCGAGGGTTAAGATATTAAAATATTCATTAAAGAAAAAAAAATTTTTTTTTTTTTATTTCTGTTACTACGAAATATTATATTAATATTTTTTATTAACTATCTAGTAAAATAATTAGAATATCAGTAAAATAATTGAAATTTTATCGTATCATTATTATAAAATTATTATGATCTTAAATTAGCACTTTCATGGATTCTAATCGTTTTGGTTGTCAATATTGGATTATTAAAAATTAAAAAAATATGCCTTCAAAAAAGAGTAGTAATCTTTCTTATTATTCAAAGTCTGCTAAAAAAAAAAAAATGTGAGTATCTCTGTTTTTTGAAACAGCTGAAATACGTAATGCTACGTCCAGTGTAGGTTCGTTTACAGTTGGAGCGAATCAGAGCTTCTAACACATGAACGAAGGAAACGTTGCTTGAAAGAAAGTTTTTTAAGCTTTAATTATTGTTTATCAGTATTATTCTTCCAACTATAAAAATAACGAATACATGGAGATTCCTGGCTAGACAGGAAGAACTTGCTTCGCTCGCCCTGACCATCTATTAATAATAATAATAATGCTAAAGTCACAACAGGATGGTTGTACATTATACCTAATTCCTGTAAATAATAATGCTAAAGGTATTTCCTGTTGATCAAAAAATCTTAAAGTAATAAATTATAGTATTACCATATTATTATGGGGTTCGTTAAACACACATACACGCGCGCGCTCTTTCTCTCTCAAAATATATAGCTACAGACATACAACATACAGATTTGAGTACAAAGAACGATTTTAAACTTTCATTGTGAATTCGTTTTAAGTAGAACAAAAAATAACAAAATCTAGTAATAGAGATGCAAAAAAAAAAATTGATTGATTGATTATACATATTTATAAAAATAATTAAATAAATAATAATAAAACAGCAAATTATTTTTATTTTTTAAGTAGAAAGATAAAATAATTAAAAAGGAAACGATCAGTTTTTAAATAAAATAATTGATTACGTATTATTATTATTATTATTATTGTGTTTATTTTTTATTGTTTAGATTTATTTCAAATTAACAATTTAAATAAAAGGAAAAGGATATTGTATTATTCCTTATTAAAATAAAATAATAAAGATAACAAAAATAATAATAAAAAATACCAGAAGCATCAACTTTTTGAAGTTGTTTTAATAATTAGATATAAGAAAACAACAGGAAAAGATAATAGACAATAAAAAAAGCAAAAGAAAAAGTGGAATATAAAAAAGGATGCTGAACGAATTTCGTATAAAAAATTCCTTAGAGAGTTTAGATATACGAATTAAGATTTTACTTTATTACGTGTGTTTGTGTGAATCGCTAATGATTTTGTTTTTCAAGTTATCGTTAAGGTTTAGTATAATATTTAATTTAAAGATATTTTTATATATGAAGATGTATATATATATACCATCCTGTCAAAAATAATAAATATGTTTAAATATGTAAATAAAAAAAAATTGTTATAATACTTATACAAAATATATAGAATGATACACAAAGAATATAAAAAAATAAAAATTTAATTAGCTTAAAGATCTCTAATAATTCTTTGGAACTTGTTTGTTATTGCAACGCCCCTTTTTCCAAGTTTGTTGATACAACTTCTTCACATTTCATGAGAAAATGAATAAGTTTATTTTAGGTGGAAAGACCTTGATTTAATTAAAAATTAAATCAAGGTTTAATTTTAAGTTTAGTTTTTAGATTTAAAATTAATTTTAATTTTTCATTTTTAATGAAAAATTAAAATCACAAAATAACTTTAGATTATGTCGACTCTGTCTATTGAAGAATCGTAGGTCTATCAACATAACCTAAGCTCGCTTCACTCGCTAACCTCGTCTGATATATTAACGTTAAATAGCGTATAATATGTATAGTTAACGTTAATTAGATGAAGTTAAGGATCGTAGGTTATCTTGATATACGTACGATTCTTCAGTACATGGAGTCATAATCTGAACAAATAATCTACGCTCGCTAATAGACATATTTTTTTGTTTAATACATTATAATAGTACGTTATTTTTTGACAAAGAATTGCATAAAAAAAAAAATTAAAAACGTGGCGGTGCGATAACGACCAATTACCAATTTATTAAATATAATTTTAAAAACAGCTTACCAAATTCCAGTTTAATTTCCTCGAGCGCTTTCGGCTATTTTGCCACATCTTCAAGAGAAATATAATAATGATTAAAATTATAAAACTATCATAACTAAATTATATATATATACATATAAAACAATTGATCGTCATTTTATTATTCGTCAAAAGTTAAAATTAGAATTAAACTTTACGGAAGTGACTACTTCCGTAATGTAATAGTTTCTCAATTATTATCTACGTAACAATATATCTAGATAACAATTGAGAAACTATTACAATACGAAGGTAGTCACTTAGAATTAAACTTTAACGTTTTTTTTTCACCCTACCCCCGGACTGATTTCACAACAAAGCAGAACACATTCTAAGGGATTATCTACTCAAACGGGCCTTCCTTTCTGCCGGCCATAAGTCTAGTCCGAAAGGTCAGCCCGCGGTTAGATCTTTTCATTGCCTACCTCTAGCCTCTAGAGAGGGGTATCCAAGTCCGACTATGTCGTCTGGACCCCACCCCAGAAGCCGGGACTCGGTCTTGACGCCAATGCCTCTAGTGAGAGGACAGTCACACCGGGTTTCGGTCATTTTCGCGAAGGGATGAAGAAGTCTCAGTGCCTCATCACTGTCGTCCGTCGTGCGAGCACAGAAGAACGGCAGCTCCGCAGGGGGCTGTCCCTCAACCCCTTACTGCTCCATCTTCACTGACTTTGTGCTGGAGTATCTTTGTCACAAAGAAAAAACTTTAACTTTTAATGAATAATAAAATGTCAATCAATTGTTATATATATAATTCAATTATGGTAGTTTTATAATTTTAATCATAATTGTATTCCTCTTGAAGAAGGCAGAATAACCGAAAGTGCTCGAGGAAATTAAACTGGAATTTTTTAAAATTATATAAAGTAGCTATTATACCAAACTAAAAAGAATTAACAATTTTTCTTAGACATATTTGTTAACAATTAAAAACTAACAATATTTGCAAAAAAACATTTTTGCATAATTCCACCCCCACCACAAAGAAAGCTGTTATAGTTGTCTGCTGTATTGTTACGTCACAGTAAGCTGCAGAATTAAATAAATGAATATTAATTAAGTGTAAAAAAAGTAATTCGGTCTGGATTATTGGAAACCAAAATTACAAAATTAAATTGGATAGAAGAAATAAAAATATTAAAAGTTGTTTTTATTAGTAAGGGATTCAGAATCACTTAACTTTTATACAACTTGTATAAATTAAAGTTTCCACTTACCAAAAAATTTCAGTATATATATGTCCTAGTACTTTTGGAGTTACCACTTCATAATCAGGGATTTCATAGAAGAAGTAATTCAAAACTTACAAACTTATATATTTATACTTATGTATAACTATATTTTTAATTAAAATTGTTACGTCACAACAACCGATTATCAAAAAATTACAAATAATTTATACGTCAATAAGAATATAATGTCCTGTCCGTAAGAAGTTTACGACTATTATATTTCAATTTTGAACGTCCAAGTGAATGCTCTCGAATTTTACATAAGGAGCATTTAGTCTAAATTTGACAGTCTTTCCGAAGATGCCCCCTAACCGCCAAAATTAAAGCAATGCCCTCTTTTGTTGGGACCTTTGAAGGACCCAGCCCAGTGCCCTACCCTCCAATACCGATAACATCGCACTTCGGCGGACCTTTTCGACACTCGACAGGACACCCAACCGAAGCGAATTCGCCTTAAAGCAACTGATCAGCCAGCAGAGACGGATCCGCCAGCTTCGTTCTCCATATGACGAACTCAGGGAGAGAACATCGGTCGTTACAGAGTCCCTATGGATCTTTCGCATGTCATTCACCAATTCCTCCTTCTTGGTAAGGGCGTCGACATCCTTTATCAAAAAATGAACTTGCCGGATGCTCCTACGTACCATCACTGTAGTACCTTCATCTTTATCCATTATCTACTGCCAAAGCTTGGCAGCAGCGTCACCCGTATCCTGGACTCTTATATGAAGGTTCTCTTCCTTACCCCTACGTGCGGAAAGGATGTCCGCCTCATCCGGTGACACAGTATATTTAATAAAAAAAAAGAAAAAACCAAGAACATTGTAGTTTTTTCACTTCTCTCGACAAAACCAAATTATAGTACGACTCCGCAATAACGCGGCCATCCAGAAACAACTGTTATATCTGCATTATACATACACAAACTACTATTCCGAAGATAAAATGATAAGCGAATGTTAAAAATGAGAATATTATGGGATAAAATAGAACGTAGGAAAATAAAATTACAATACTGATTATGTACTGTACGGTATTGACATTTTTGTAGGTGGATTTCATTTTCACATAATTTTTTACGGAACAGTAAACTACGGTAATTGAATTTTTTAATCGCTTTCTCATATAGCCAGATTGAAAATATATTACCGTAGAGTAATTAATTCGAATTAAAAATATCTTAAAGTAATATACATATTACTTTATTAGAACACATTACTACACTAATACACCACATCAGAATGTATATAATTTAACATCTTGATTTAAAAGAATTTTTTGAAAAACTAGTTATATTTGTTTGCTTAAAGTTCATATTTTTTTTTTTTTTTTTTATAGTTACGTGTAATTTCAAAGAGCTAAAAATATTAGAGATTTGTTCAATTTAATACTAAATATGTATACGTATTTTCCATTTTTATAAACCAACAAAAAAATTGAAACTTTTTTTGTATTTCATAATACTTTCTTTTTTTTGGAGGAAGGTACACACTTTTATCCGCGTTATAACTGTATACGTGTTATTTTGAACCGCGTTATAACGAGGAGAAAGTATATTTAAAAAACAAAATATTGTAATATTTTAATCAGAAAAATAGGCCTACAATAATAAAAAATTAACAACAAGATATATCCAAAATAAGTTATTTTTCTTTAATGTGTTCGTTGTACTCACCGGGTTGGTGTAATGGTGAACTCATCATCGCAAATCAGCTGATTTCGAAGTCGAAAGTTCTGAAGTTCAAATCTTAGTAAAGGCATTTATATACGGATTTGAATGCCGGTGTTCTTTAGTGGTTGGGTCTCAATTAACCACACGTCTCAAAAATGGTTGACCTAGACTGTACAAGACTACACTTCATTTATATTTATACATATCATCCTCTGAAGTAATACCTTACGGTGGTTTTGTAGGCTAAACAGAAAAAGGGAATTTTTTTTATGTAATCTGTTCAACTAGTGAACAATAAGCTACCCTCCACCGTGGCCCGATGTGTTGAGGATGATACATATAGCATGCAAATGAGGTTTAGTCTCGTACAGTCTCAAGCGGAACATTCCTGAGATATGTAGTTAATTGAACCCCAACCACCAAAGTACTACGTTACCCGCTGTCTAAATTCAGATCCGAATAAAATCAACTAACGTTTATTACTAGGATTAAACCTTCAAAACATTCGACTTCAAAAATCAGCTGTTAAACAACTGATTTGCGACAAGTTAATCACTAGAATAGACCGGGCTGGTCTAATAATAGAATAACGGGGAAAAATACTCTTAATAATTTAAATTAAAAATATGTAAAAATAATTTAGTAATACTTTTTGATGTATTGAAAATAAAATAATAATAATGAGAATAATAAAAAAGAGATTTTATCGTTTATAGTAGGGGAAGAATACACCCGACATAGGATACAGTATGTTATTCAAATTATACAATCATCATACATTAAGTCGAAACATAAAGCATATTGAATGCTTTATATTTATTACATATGCTGTAGTATAGTATATACAGTAATAACTCCACTAATTGGTCAAAACTCCATCATCAGAGCAGGAGAGCCTGTTGTGTTTTGTGTCGCGCTAATTAAAATAAAATAGCCGACAGAATGAATATAAAGAGCAATATACATGTTTATATATATATATATATATATATATATATATATATATATATATATATATACTGATATATATATACTGTATATAAATGGGTGATAGAGAGATTGGTTTAGTCAGTATGAAGAAGAGGGACGAGGTGGCAAGTATGATAGACTGGAGGAGGTTTGGATGATTATTTGGCGGGAGGAGGGAAACTGAAGAGAGAATGTTCAAAGCATGTTAAAGGTTGTTTTGGGTCGGTTGGAACGGAAAAGCATTATGTTATTTCGATAATAGAAATGCGATTATAACCATACTGAACCAGTGTTCCTGTGTGTGTGTGTGTGTGTGTTTGTGTGCGTGAGTGTATGTATATGTGTGTGTAGGAGGACGTAGTATTTTATGTACGATACAGAGAATGGCAACAAGAGTAGAGAGAAGGGAGTAGAAATAGAATTGTGCACGTGAATAATGTATAGAATACAAAATTTGTTTGAGGAGAGAATAAGGGGTGGAAATCTGCGTTGGTAGGTTTGAATAGTAAAAGAAGTAGAGGGGAGTTAACTTAGAATAATAACAATAATTTTCTGTATTGCTGTACGCGCGTGCGCTCAACCTACTGGTCACCCTCGTCACTTAAACAAAAAAAAAATTCAGAACATCAAAAAGACGGTAGTGCATATAAGTAGAATTAGTAATAATACCATCACGAGTAAGGGACCTCATCTCTTCCTACATTTTATCACCCTTCTTTCATGTAACCCTCAATAAAATAGAAAAAAAAAACAAACAACCCCTAAACAACAATCGTCTTAAATAATTAAACAGATTCACATCACATTATGCTCCCTTTTTTTCTTATTCAAAAACCATCAACATTTAATGTAAGAAATAAAGGGGCATGTTTAGTTCAGGGTGGTCGGTAGCCCTTCATGACCCATCAAAAAAAAAAAGAAAGAAGGGTCATAGGTTAGTGATGTTGGTTGACCCTTAGTTGACTCAAGGGACCTCTCTTTCGAAACAGGCATCATATATATACTTATGTGTGTATTACTTCCATCATATATATACTCGTATAATAAACTATATACATAGTAACTTATTCAAGCTACAATAAAAAAAAAAAATACTATAAACAATAAAGATGAAGTACTTTAAACAAAAATGTTTTTAAAAATATTGATCGTGTAATATGACCTTCATAATGTAATAAACCTGTTTCAAATAAGTTATTATTATTTTTATTTAATTACAATGTATCAGTTAAATGAATAATATTTAGAAACCTATAATAATGATAGTTAAATTAAAATATTTTTTTATAGCTAAAAAACGACTTTAAAAAAAATCGAACTTACTGGAAACTTTTTTTTATTGTTTTTTATTCTCTAATTTAAAATTTTTTTTAAAACGATTTAAATTTAAAAACGATTATTCCCCAGCAATGTTTAAAGTTAAAAAAATAATAATTTGGGAATTTTTGAAATTGGTCCCAAAACAACGGTTAGTAAATCGGTATTAATTAATCTGCTTATTTTTATTTTGGTACCGATATCAAAAAATAAAATCTAAAATAGAATTTTTTCCTAATGTGGTTTGTGCAATCTGTTCAATTAGTGAACTAAAAGCAACTTCTCCACGGTCCAATGAAATGAGGATGATAGGTATGACATGTAATTGAGGTGTAATCTTGTACTACAGGGTCAGGTCGACTATTCCTAAAAAAAAAGGTCGACTATTCCTGAGATGTGTGGTTAATTTAACCCCAACCATCTAATTACACCGGTATATATATAGCCTAGTATTTAAATCCTATAAAAGCAACTAACTTTTACTAGGATTTGAACCTCAGGACCTCCGACTTTGAAAACCAGCTATTAAAAAATTTGTTCCGACAACGATTTAACCGTTAGGTAGGCTAAAATAGAATTTGGAAAAAAATTGTTTTATTTTAATTTTTTATTCAGTTTTTAAAGGAAAACTATGATGAACCAAGAGGAAAAGAAAATTTTCTCCAAAAAGAGAGAGTGAGAGTGATGAAGTTAATCAAAAAATGAGGGTACTGATAGAAAAGGAAGCAAATTACAAAGTAAATTTGTTTTTTAATATGATACATAATAAATGTTCCAAAAAAATATAAAAATTAAAATTTACCATAAGATATCAAACCAGAAGTTTTGTAAACATCAGAATGAATTTCCAGTTTAAAATCAGACGAAATAAATATAATAGAAAAAAAGAAGGGGAAATCTTAAGATAAGTCGTAGGATAAATAAAGAAGTGAAAACAAATTTGAATTTAGAATATTTATAAAGATAATATAACTGAAAAATGTCACATTAAATTAGAAAAAGAAAAATCAAATTCTTTAACTATCTTATGAAAATGAATGATAACAGGCTTCAAAGTATAACATCAACTACATTTCCAACAAAAATAAACGGGAATCAATGGACCTTAGTGGTTAAAAAAGACCTAAAGAAATAAAAATATCTGAAGAAATAGTACAAGGTAGAACAAGTTCAAAAAACTGGTACAAAATCTCAAGGGTTACCAAGAAAGAGAGAAAAAAGAAACCAACAACGTCTGGTCATAAAAGAGAATGCAAAGAAAAAAAGAAACGATGAATTATGAATAAATAAAAGGTGAAGGATGGAATACCAGAAAAGATAAAACACAAAAAAATAAATGTAATATATTGATGATTACCTCCCGTAGTCCTTAGTCGACCAAATTCGAAAAAAAACAAAAAAAACATGAGAATGTTAACTGACATAAGCATGAAATACAAGTCACTTCCAGAAATGGGAAACCAATTTCAAGAAAAGCAAGCACACATGCCAGGTTTACTAATGAAAATTATGAATGAATTTCCGTTTCACATATTACCAGCAGAATAAATATTAGCGTACCAAACCAACTAAAATTTGCATTTCAGGTGATTTACATAAGTCACAATCATAGAAATCGCTAAGATGGATAGTCTAAAGCGAAAGATTAACTGATGTTTCTTTTCCGTTAAACACACACACACGCGCGCGCGCGCGCGCAGGGAAAGAGAGAGAGCGAGCGAGAGAGAATTGTTACATATTGTGTAGCGTATATTATGTAGTGTGCTTGACATATTTGTGTACAGTAAGTCGACACGATTTATTAAATAAATCACATACCTTCTG